>NC_063206.1:14160256-14202756 GCF_017589495.1 Alosa alosa | reverse complement strand
GTCTGCCCCCTCCCAGGAGAGTATGACGCAGTTGCCGGGCTTCATTAGGGGGTACTGTGGAGTGGCGTAATCTCCCTGCTCTTTTCCCCGGGCCCCGATAGAGCCCGCGCGGCAGGCACTTCAAAGGGCACACTGCTTCACAGCTCTCCCTCCCAGCCGCCGCTACGGCCACCGCTAACACCACCAGCGGCCACCGCACGGCCATTAGGTGCTGTTTTCTTAGGGTGTTGCCGCAAGATAGCCCCTGCCCACCCCATTCTGTTTGCTCAACAAATGAGTGTTTGCTTTGTCTCCCCTCCCCGGTGTTTGGTATCGGCGTCCGTCAGCGCCGACTGACCTCTGGACCGTCCTCTGCCTCTCTCTGATTGTTGACCAATGGACCACAGACTGCTTATAGGTATCAAGTGCCAGCACAATGTTTTCAGATAGGCAGCGATAAGTTAAGTGGAGCATTTTTCAGTGCAGAATCTGTGATTTTTCCATACTCCTTTTTTTTATCTAGGGCAGCGTACTACTACAGAGCCATACATGTATAGGGTTTCCTTTAGACCAAATACACGTAACCCAGTTTGTCACGCCAATCAAAGAGGAAGTTTTAGGACTCGGCCCATGTGAGATGAGACTTCATCCGTGTTTTGTTTGTGAGCGTACATAAGTGAAGTAATTTTTCCGAGAGTTCACCCTCTAATCCACTTTGTGCTGTGCGAGAACACGACTAGAGTTCTACAGAGGGACTCTTTCATATCTCCTTAGAGAGATATGAAAGAGATATCCGAGCTAATAAGCATTTCGAAGTCGACTCGAGCAAGGGGCAGGGAAGTGAACATCACGAGGAGGCCACCGCCAAGAAAGGCCCCGGGTGAAGGAGAGAGAAACGGAGAGAAAGGGAAAAGGGAAGGAGAGCAAGGAAAGGGGGATAGATAGAGAGAGGGAGGGAGGGAACGACAGGCCATAAAGGGAGCAGGAGGAGGAATGCGTTGATGGAGGGAGGCTTGCTGTGGCTGATAAAACGCACACACGGTGCTGAGCCACCACTGACTCTCAGAGCGCAGGTTTGTTGGTGATTAGCTTTTACAGACAAGTCTGAACTGGAAAGACTAGAGTCATGTCATGCTTGAGAGGAAGTGCCTGTAGTCTCTCTCTCTCTTTCTCTTTCTGTCTCTCTCTTTTCTACCTTTCTCTCTCTCACACACACACACAGAACAGAACTTTTACTCTTTTTTGCTCTGGTGATCCCAGAGAGGGAGGCAAGTTTATGGATGGGTGCGGATTGGCCGTGGGGGGGGGGGGGGGTGGAAGGAGCAGAAGGAGCAGACATGTGGTCATAGCTTCGCCCCTATCTGCTCACAATCACCAACCTGCGTTAAAAAGCAGGGCTGCGAAAAGAAGGCCCATGGGTACGGGTACACACACACACACACACACACACACACACACACACACACACACACACACACACAAACAGAGATTCTCTGTAGAGTTTGTGCAGCAGTGTTGAGGAACCCACACTACTGATCATAATCAGCTGAGCCTCCAGGTCTGACCCAGTTCAAGCAATTTGTTCACTTTGTCCACCCTCCCCCTCCATACCCCATACTTCCTGTCTGTGTAGCAGTGTCGACTCTGTTAAGTGTGATAGGTGAGCAAACTTGTAAATGTAGAATGGCAAACCACATGTTCTTTTTCTTCTTCACTCTCAGTCAACTTCAGGGCAGATTCATTTTGCGATATGAATCGCAATATTGTTTTCATTAAAATTTGTTTTGTATGTACTCAAAGGACCTGTATCACAAGATGTCATTCTATCACCCTCCCCCTCTCTCTCTCTCTCTCTGTCTCTCTCTCTCTCTGTCTCTCTCTCTGTCTCTCTCTCTCTCTCTCTCTCTCTGTCTCTGTCTCTGTAGCGGGCCAGAACCCGGACCACGTCCTGCACGGTACAGGGATGAAGGCGGACTCTGCTCGCTCGGGGGACGGCAGCACGGTGGCGCCGGAGGACGCTGAACGCTTCCTCAGCTGCTACTGCTCAGGACACTGCCCTGAAGATGCCAAGAACAACACCTGCATGTGAGCACCTTCACCTCTCCACCAAGACCTTTACAGCCTGATATGGGGCCCAGTGTGTGTGTGTGTGTGTGTGTGTGTGTGTGTGTGTGTGTACTATGTGTTTGTGATGTCTGTCTGTGGCTGTGTGTGTGCATGTAACTGTTTGAGATGTGTCTTTGTGGGGCTGTGTGTGTGTTCATGTAACTGTGTTTGTGATGTCTGTCCGTGGCTGTATGTGCTTGTAACTGTGTGTGCGGTTGTGCGTGTGCGGTTGTGTGTGTGTGTGTGTGTGTTTGTTTGTGTCTGAGTTTGACCATGGCCATGTGCCATGATCTGTTTTTTTTTTCCGTGAGTGTTTTTTATCATGGTGTTCCCATGCCTCTGCAGGACGAACGGCCAGTGCTTCGCCATTATCGAGGAGGACGAGCACGGCGAAGTGTTCCTGACCTCAGGCTGCATGAAGTTCGAAGGCTCCCACTTTCAGTGCAAGGTAAGCAGCACTAACCCAGCGCCCAGCAAGCGTCCACCCTCCCCGCCGGGCCTCACAGAGTTCAAACAGCCGCACTGTGCCAAACAGCCTGCAACTGGAACTCGGCCTCGGAAATTACTGGAAATGAAATGCTGCTGAATCAATATGTGTGTTTCTAATGAAATGGAGTCAGTCCCAGATTGTTTGTGTGAACCACCAGGGACTTAAGTGCGTACACACACACACATACGCACACATAGAACATGCACACACGCACACGCACACGCACACACACACACACACACACACCTGCCCCCCTCCTCTATGCTTGCACCTTTAACATTAACTCTTCTGCTTCTCAGGACTCTCCCAGGGCGCAGACAAGGAGGACCATTGAGTGCTGCCAGAAAGACTTCTGTAACCGAGACCTCCAGCCCACCCTCCCCCCTCCGCCAGACCCAGGTAATGCACTGCACTGCTACTGCTACGCCTCATAGCGCTGCGATGGCCAAAGCCAGAGCACCGGGCAAAAGCACCAGGAGGCTTCTGGCTCCCCGCGGAGGTGCAGATGAAACGCCCCCTAGTCTGGCCTGGTCTCAGGGAGATCTTGTACTGTTTGGGGAGAGGATAATAAAGCTCCTCTGAGGAAATTGCGGTGCAACTTTGCATTCTGATCATTTTTCGTTTATGTGTGTAATTGAAAACAGTATACAGTAGAGTGTGTGTGTGTGTGTGTTGCTGGACTGAGTAGTTAAAAGACCTTTTAAGCAAATAGCCAAATACTGTTCTGTGTCAGCAATCATAGGCAGTCTGCATGTTTGGAGAAGCCGGGGCCATCTCCATCCTTAACATACATAACCTATTTATTTATTTATTTATTTATTCAGGTGGTTGTAACTATTAGCACAATGTTTGTCAGGTGAAACAATAGGTTCTCTCCTAAATCCTAAATATTTGGATGCTGTGTTGTTTTAATCAGTATTGGTCATTCCAAATAAAATAATCAAAATGTCTGTGGGACAGTCTTGTAGACTGACTGTGTAGTGTCAGTCTTCCTGTACTGGTGTGTTCTAAAAGGCTGATCTTGTGTTCTGTGTTCTGAAGTGTGTCATTTGTGTGGTCTGCCAGAGAACCCTCACTGGCTGGCCTTCATGATCTCCATGACGGTCTGCTGCTGCACGCTCATCTGTATCACAGTGGTGTGTTACTACAGGTAAGCACAGCCATAACAATCTCACACACACACACACACGCAAACGTTTCAGTGTTTCACAAAGCCTCGCTTTTCCCATACCTAGTGATATGTAAAGCTTTGCTGATCAACTTGTTAGATTGTTTTCGTTTTGTAAACAAAATGCTGGACCCATACACATGATGTTCGGCAGTGAGGGACTAGGTATAGGCTTAGTTCTTTGAAGTGTTAAAAATACTAACTTGCTTTATTATGTGTTAATGTGCTGGTTGCAAGAATTCTGTGATGGTGTTCTGGTATTCAAATTTAAATGCACATTAGTGATAAGGGCTGCTTATTATTCAACCGAGACAGGCAAACGCAAAACGTCTAGAGGACTTATCAAAGCCACATAGCTGTAGGTGTGAGCTATTTTCCTTTTATAATTATGCTCTCATTTTCTGTGAAAACTAGCCATTTCTGACCTATATTTAGAGTACCAGTAGCCTAAAGGTTGTGTGTTATCATGTCGGTGCTTTACATATTGTTGCTGTATTCATCCAATATACTTCACTTTATGGAGTCTCTCTGAGCAAAGTCTAAGTGTTTGTGGTCTGTGATGTCGGTCACACCCCAAACAAAGCATGGGAAAAGCCACTATCTAACCAAAACGCCTTTCATTTTCACTGTGTGTGTGTGTGTGTGTCTGTGTGTGTGTCAGATACAAATGGCAGACAGAACGTCAGAGATACCACCGGGACTTGGAGCAGGATGAGGCCTTCATCCCGGTGGGAGAATCTCTCAAAGACCTCATCAACCAGTCGCAGACCTCTGGCAGTGGCTCTGGGCTCCCTCTGCTGGTGAGTAGCTGGGACTAAACACACACACACACACACACATACACACACATACACACACTCTCTTATAGGCACAGACAGAATGAGCAGGGCTGGACCTGTGACCCTGGGGTGTGAGCTGGGCAATGGCTTGCGTAACGGCTCCTATGACTCAGGCCTAGATGCTAGTCCTGTCCATCAGTACTGAGCTGCCCAGAGGTGTCTTACGGACTGCTCTAGTGAAGGCCATCCCATCCCATCCATCCATCCAGACCAGCAGCAGCTATGAGACTGTGGTTATTTACATACTTACAGTGCCATGATTAGCCCTGTATGGGTGTTTGGTTTGTGTGTGTGTGTTTTCGACAGAGAGTCCGTTTCCAAAAATATCCAGCTATTGTGTGTTTTCAGTAACAATCTCAGGATGGGAACAGCAGATGCATGTTGATCACACCTGCTGACTTGGAAGTGTTTAGAATTGTTGGAATAATCCATTGTCTGTAGGATTGTTTAAGTTAGTGACGTGTTTTTCTCTGACTGCAGGTCCAGCGCACCATCGCCAAGCAAATCCAAACAGTGCGTCTGATCGGGAAGGGTCGCTACGGGGAGGTGTGGCTGGGACGCTGGCGGGGAGAGAAGGTTGCGGTCAAGGTCTTCTTCACCCGCGAGGAGGCCAGCTGGTTCCGAGAGACCGAGATCTACCAGACGGTTCTCATGAGGCACGAGAACATACTGGGTACGGTGTTTTAACTTGCCAGCAGCGCACCCCAAGTATGTGACTTGTAGAAGTACACATACTCACTCACATATGCATAGACTGTATACATCTACTCAGCCTGACACAGGCGCTCGCACCCCAAGTATGTGACTTGTAGAAGTACACATACTCACTCACATATGCATAGACTGTATACATCTACTCAGCCTGACACAGGCGCTCGCACCCCAAGTATGTGACTTGTAGAAGTACACATACTCACTCACATATGCATAGGCTGTATACATCTACTCAGCCTGACACAGGCGCTCGCACCCCAAGTATGTGACTTGTGGAAGTACACATACTCACTCACATATGCATAGGCTGTATACATCTACTCAGCCTGACACAGGCGCTCGCACCCCAAGTATGTGACTTGTAGAAGTACACATACTCACTCACATATGCATAGACTGTATACATCTACTCAGCCTGGACACAGGCGCCGCGACCCCAAGTATGTGACGTGTAGAAGTACACATACTCACTCACATATGCATAGACTGTATACATCTACTCAGCCTGACACAGGCCAAGGACCGTAGAAGTACAACATGCTCACTCACATATGCATAGACTGTATACATCTACTCAGCCCGACACAGGCGCCGACCCCAAGTTTGTGACTTGTGGAAGCACACATACTCACCACATATGCATAGACTGTATACATCTACTCAGCCTGACACAGGCGTCTTGTGGAAGTACACCTCACTCACATATGCATAGACTGTATACATCTACTCAGCCTGAAGGCACACCTCCATATGTGACTTGTGGAAGTACACATACTCACACATATGCATAGACTGTATACATCTACTCAGCCTGACACAGGCTCCAAGATCCCCCAAGTATGTGACTTGTGGAAGTACTCACTCACATATGCATAGACTGTATACATCTACTACCTCACATATGCATAGACTGTATACATCTACTCAGCCTGACACAGGCGCTCGCACCCCAAGTATGTGACTTGTAGAAGTACACATACTCACTCACATATGCATAGACTGTATACATCTACTCAGCCTGACACAGGCGCTCGCACCTCAAGTGACACCAGACGAGATACAAATGCCCTTTGTTTGTGTGGGATTGGACCTGATCCTTAGTTTGGAAGCTGCTGGTAGATATAAAGCTTCAGGTGGCATATAATGACTGAAAAAATGACTGATACTGCTGAAAAAGCCCAGGAGTAGCAGTGCAAGTAAGCTCTTTTGTGACTCAGGGCTAAGCACTTCACAGGCTCTCTTGAGTAACCTAATGTTTAAGTTCATGTCCCGTCTTGATGAGTCTCAAAACTGTATTATAATGATGCTCACAAGCCCCAGGTGCAGCTTGGTCAGATATCAATCATATTTATGGAAACATTGGTATGGGTGCCTGTTAAGACTCTCATGAATCAGAGTATTTTTGTATGTGTTTATGTATGTATTCCTTTTTTTTTTTTTTTTTTTGTATGTCTTGCTGTTGGGCCTAGAGCCTGTAATAAAGTTTATATATAAAGATATGACGTGCTTGAGTTCGCGTTGAATCAGTTTTAAATCTCTCTTCTCTCTTCTCACCCCTCTTCTCTTCTCTCCTCCATCTTTCTCCTCTTTCTCTACTCCCTTCTCTGAACTCTTACTCTCTTCCTGTCTCTCTCTCTCTCTCTCTCTCTCTCTCTCACTCTCTCTCAGGCTTCATTGCGGCGGACATCAACGGCACGGGCGCCTCCACCCAGCTGTACCTGATCACGGACTACCACGAGAACGGCTCGCTGTGTGACTACCTCAAGTTCACCACGCTGGACACGGCAGCGCTGCTGCGTCTGGCCTACTCGGCCGCCTGCGGCCTCTGCCACCTGCACACCGAGATCTACGGGACGCAGGGCAAGCCGGCCATCGCCCACCGTGACCTCAAGAGCAAGAACATACTCATCAAGAAGAACGGAACCTGCTGCATCGCCGACCTCGGCCTGGCCGTCAAGTTCAATAGGTGAGAATGGACATACCCCTAAGCGACACACACACACACACACACACACACACACACACACACACACACACACACACACACATAAGTACATGACAATAAAACTACTTGAACACAAACACATTTACTATGTAGATTTGATGTTCTGGAATGAGCCAACAGAAGTCTTTATAGTTCATATCTTTATGGCAAATTAAATATTAGTTGTTAGATTGTTGGTAGTAAATTGTAGCGGCTGCAACTCAATTCACTACTTTTTGTTAATCATTTTGATTTGTAAAAAAATGTCACATGCTTCCTTAAATTCTGCTCACTGCACATATATTATATGATAATTAGGGCTGTCAAAATAACTGATTTATTTTGATTAATTAATTCGAGAAAAAATAACTGATTAAAAAAATTAGTGCAGATTAATCGATTCCGTATGACCTTTGACCCCGAGCCATTCTAGTCAGTAAAAATTAGACTGTAAAATGAAGGAGAGAGAAGAAAACGTGCTGCCTGGATCATTGATTGGAACATTTACTTTTAAAAAACGGCCTGATTGTGTTGATAAAAAATAGTGTTGAAAATAAAGTCCTCTGCAATGAAATGCCTTGTATGTGAAAAAAATAAAAACTTCTTCCCGAAGCACTTTTGAATTTATTTCCTCAGCATATTAGGTCATATCATAGATTATTATGGCAATTATTTGAACAGTGAAAATAATAATAAAAGAGTTTTTTAACTTTAATGTCACTAATGCTGATTATTCAATGATTAATTTGAATTTAAATATTTAAAATACTTTTCACAGCAAAAATTATATATGCGATTAATTTAGATTAATTAATCACAGAGTATGTAATTAATTCGATTTTTTTTTTTTAATCGATTGACAGCCCTAATGCTAATATAATATTCAGCGTTCATTATTTAATGCTTAGGGAAAAAACATCATTCCAGCTATAATCCTATTAATTCCTACCTGCGGGCATGTAATTGTGCTACAAGTTTTCTACAGAAATGGCATGTTTGAACAGGCACTGCACTAGTTATACTGATAAGATAAGATGAGGTAACATAATGCTATACGGATCAGTATGCAAGTCCTAGTAATAGTCAGGTAAAGCTCGGGGTAGTGTATTATGCCCTATGGCAGCTCTTGGCGTGTCGGTCATGTCATGATTTGTTGTGGGCCTCTGCCATAGTGACACCAATGAGGTGGACGTCCCCCTGAACACGCGCGTGGGCACGCGGCGGTACATGGCGCCCGAGGTCTTGGACGAGACCATGAACAAGAACCACTTCCAGGCGTACATCATGGCCGACATCTACAGCTACGGCCTGGTGGTGTGGGAGATGGCACGGCGCTGTGTCACTGGAGGTATGTCTTCCCTGAGGGGGTCTTTAGCAGCACGGCTGCACTAGTTATTGTAGCATACTACTACTCAATGTCTTTTCCATCTCAGGGGGATTTTACTGTGTGTTTATGGATGTTTGTGATCAAGAGATCTAGCAACCCATGAAATGATGAAAATGAACTAAGTTAACAAATGAGTATTTAGATACATTTAAATTCTACATTAGATAGAAATAATGAATGAATCCCCCCTTAATTTGAAGCACTGTTGATATCATAATACCTTTTACTTAGATTCTAGATATTGCATAGAATAGAAATCATTCCAGTTATTGGACAGAAATGAATGCCTCCTTTAGTTCTCAGCTGTGGAGATATTCTGATGGTTTATTTGGATGTCCATCAGGAATAGCTGAGGAGTACCAGCTGCCATACTACGAGATGGTGCCGTCAGACCCATCCTATGAGGACATGCTGGAGGTGGTGTGTGTCAAAGGCCTGCGGCCGACTGTGTCCAACCGCTGGAACAGCGACGAGGTGAGGGGCACTGCCGGAGACTCTTCACACCTCGAGGATTTTCACGCTCACACAGTGCTGGCTTTGTCTTGCCGCCTCGGTCTTTGTCTCTCTCTCTCTCCCTCTGTCTCTCCCTCTGTCTCTCCCTCTCTGTCTCTCTCTCTGTCTTGCGTGGTAACTGTGTGACCTTTTGAAACAGTCCTCACCTGTTCTTTTCCACTGGAGGGGAACACGTACTGAATCACAACAGGTCTAAGTGTGTATGCTTTCTGTGAAAGCTGTATTCTGTGCAAGGAGAGGAAGGACAACCTTCACACACACACACACAGACACACGCGACTTTTGTACTGTTTCGTGTGATGACTGTGACAAGAGGACAGTGGAAACTATGCCAGCATATGGATGTGTGTGTGTGTGTGTGTGTGTGTGTGTGTGTGTGTGTGTGTGTGTGTGTGTGTGTGTGTGTGTGTGTGTGTGTGTGTGTGTGTCTCCATGCTGTGATGATGGCATGTGTGTCTTCGTCTCCATCCTGACCCCTTCTCTGGCCAGAGCAGGAGAGAACCATCATCTTCCTCAGTGCTTTCTGTGAAAGCTGTATTCTGTGCAAGGAGAGGAAGGACAACCTTCACACACACACACACAGACACACGCGACTTTTTGTACACTGTTTTGTGTGATGACTGTGACAAGAGGACAGTGGAAACTATGCCAGCATATGGATGTGTGTGTGTGTGTGTCTCCATGCTGTGATGATGGCATGTGTGTCTTCGTCTCCATCCTGACCCCTTCTCTGGCCAGAGCAGGAGAGAACCATCATCTTCCTCAGTGCTTTCTGTGAAAGCTGTATTCTGTGCAAGGAGAGGAAGGACAACCTTCACACACACACACACACACACAGACACACGCGACTTTTTGTACACTGTTTTGTGTGATGACTGTGACAAGAGGACAGTGGAAACTATGCCAGCATATGGATGTGTGTGTGTGTGTCTCCATGCTGTGATGATGGCATGTGTGTCTTCGTCTCCATCCTGACCCCTTCTCTGGCCAGAGCAGGAGAGAACCATCATCTTCCTCAGTGCTTTCTGTGAAAGCTGTATTCTGTGCAAGGAGAGGAAGGACAACCTTCACACACACACACACAGACACACGCGACTTTTTGTACACTGTTTTGTGTGATGACTGTGACAAGAGGACAGTGGAAACTATGCCAGCATATGGATGTGTGTGTGTGTGTGTGTGTGTGTGTGTCTCCATGCTGTGACGCACACACACACAGACACACGCGACTTTTGTACACTGTTTTGTGTGATGACTGTGACAAGAGGACAGTGGAAACTATGCCAGCATATGGATGTGTGTGTGTGTGTGTGTGTCTCCATGCTGTGATGATGGCATGTGTGTCTTCGTCTCCATCCTGACCCCCTTCTCTGGCCAGAGCAGGAGAGAACCATCATCTTCCTCAGTGCTTTCTGTGAAAGCTGTATTCTGT
This sequence comes from Alosa alosa, assembly GCF_017589495.1. NCBI lineage: Eukaryota > Metazoa > Chordata > Actinopteri > Clupeiformes > Clupeidae > Alosa > Alosa alosa. The sequence continues at coordinate 14,192,144 of NC_063206.1, read as the reverse complement.
GCAAGGAGAGGAAGGACAACCTTCACACACACACACACACACACACACTACACCACAAGATGAGAATTTGAGACTACACACCGAGCCTCAAATGGAAACGAAAAACGAACTAACTTTACTGCCTTAGAGAAATTCCTCGGCTGCCAATCTTTTGTTGTCAGTGTTTGTTTCATGTTTTTTGATTCCTTCCCTTCCCCCAGCTTCCCCTAGCTTCCCCTAGCTTCCCCTAGCTTCCCCTAGCTTCCCCTAGCTTCCCCTAGCTTCCCCTAGCTTCCCCTCTAGCTTCCTCTAGCTTCCCCTAGCTTCCCCTAGCTTCCCCTAGCTTCCCCTAGCTTCCCCTAGCTTCCCCTAGCTTCCCCTAGCTTCCCCTAGCTTCCCCTAGCTTCCTCTAGCTTCCTCTAGCTTCAAGCTCAATCCAATTTATGTTTGTGCCGTTTCGTCCTCCTGCCATAACACTACGCCAAGGTACTATTCTTAACTCCGGACCTCTTCTGCATTGTGCTTTGTGAAGGTTATTTTGGTCTAGCAAGTCTGTAGGTTTTGTTGCTATAATAATGGAAAGGTCATCTGAGGCCTTGTCCAGAGTGTGAGTGTGGTGCATCTGTGTGACTAGTGTCCATCTCGTCATTTCGGCTGCTTTTTTTAAAAAATGTTTTTTTTTTTAACCAGGCCCGGTCCATGAACACAATAGCAAAGATGGTACACGCCATGCAGCCATGTCACTGTGCTTCTCTGCTTATCCTCAGTTTGCCTTAAGACTCCTATCTAATGGACACACACAGACAGACACACACACACACACACACACAGAGAGAGAGAGAGAGAGAGACACACACACACACACACACACACACACACACAGACACAGACACACACACACACAGAAGCACACACACACAGAGGCACACACACACACAGAAGCACACACACACAGAGACGCACAGAGATATGGAATTGTCCTGGAGTTCGAGATGCAGCCTTATAGTGGTGCACTTGCCATTCAGCAGTCCAGCTAGTGATATCACCTCCCCTATGACATCACCTCCCCTTTCACTCAGCCTGCCTTGACGCAGGTTCTCAGGAGTCTTACTATGCAAGCATGTTTTTTTGGGGGGTGTGGGGGGGTTTATGACCCCATTTCCTTTCTAAAACAAACAGCCGTTCCTGGTATGCGGTGATGTGGCAGCTTCAAGGGGAGGTGGCATTGAGGTGTGCCCGTGGCACGTTGCCAGGAGTTCATGAGTGGCAGAGAGCACTAACTGTTTGCCCAGTGCATGGCTTAGAGACTGGACTTGACTTCTCATTGGTTGTTTTAAAACTGTGACGTGCAAAATTTGTGGTGCTCATGAAATGGTACAGGGTGTGTACATGAGCTCCTCACTGTCCTGCAATAGCGTGAAGGCTCATGATGGTTTCTCTGCTTACTTTAAAAGGAAAAGAAATACAACAATATGCCAATGTTTTCACGTCCAGCATACCTTTATACTTGTACAAGCTTTAACAGCGTAGCATGCCTCCAGCCAGACATATCTTAGCCACCATTGCCTTGCACAGGCCTCTGCAGGTCCAAAGAGTACTTGTTCTTTGCAAAGTTAGTCATTTGTCTGAGCAAGGAGACCCAACAGGCTGTCAGATCCACTGGAGAGTCCAAGATTTCTGTCAGACTCCTTGGCTTTTTTGTTTGTTTATTTACATAGTTTCCAGAGATCAAAAGAATGACCAGACAAAAGGCCTGTTCCGGTTGAGTTATCCGAAAAATGGGCAACACAAAAAAGGGTCCCACATAGCCATTACACAGTTCTCCAACTGACTCTCTGCAAGTGCAAACAGATTGAGTTGGATTTCGATATGGTCCATAATGTCCACAGTGCAATACAATGCTTTCAATGCTCTGCTTTCAAATACGCTCAGTGGAAGAGCTAGCTGTAACTCGGGCATATCACCACATATATGCTTGGTTTGTCATCATGCCATCGAGTTTATAGGGCTGGTGATTTCTCCCTGACACCTACCAGTAGACAGTGACTACAGGAACCAGTGAAAACTCATGCTCGTGCAATATTAACTCATAAATGACCTCACTCATGTTCACAGACACTGCTTTAAATGTCAGCTCTGTCCTTTCCTTAGAGTTCACTAACTGATGCTTCCTCCTGGAAAAAAAAAAGATGTTCTCAAAAATGTTATGCTAGTTTTTAATGCACATATTCTGTAATGTGTTGTCAACAAATAAGGCTTTATCAGTGTTTATGTCAATATTGGTACAGCACACACTCTGAGAAAAACATTAATTTGGGTAATCCGGTGTTTTAACTTGTATATATACAAATAACACAAAAATCAATTCAAGATGAGCCGAACTATATTATAACTCTTTACAGAGTGGCATTTGAAAGAAAATGTTTAACACCTAATAAAACTGAGAAGACACAAATTCTATACAAAATGGATTGCTCCTCAAACATTGTTCCATTCTGTTGTGTAGCCTCCTGATCTTCATATGTGTCCCTTTTGCTATAGCTTTGCCAGACTATAGTCAAGGAGTGCATCGTATAGCAAAGTAGATGTAGGATTTGGTGCTACTCGTCTTCCTCTGTGTCTCTAATGTCAGCCTTTAGTCTCCTGAGAAAAGTAGTGCATTGAATGTCCACTATTGTGCATTGTTTCATAATCATGAAGAGTATAGATATGAGGAGACCGGCATGTTGTTGTGTACGTGTGTGTAAATGCGGAGGTGTGTGTGTGTGTGTGTGTGTAGGTGCACATGTGTATGTCAAATTCGCACGTCCAAGAACTTGTATTTGTAAAATTTGCAGTTATAATAAAGCATAATGTACATATGGTAGATATTTAAATATGCTTCAGAAAACCACAATTAGTCATGTTTTGGTGTAATATTCAAGAAAGTTATCTATATTAACCCCCTAATATGTAATTGCCTTTTTTGTACAGCATCTGGTTGTAAAGGTGCCTTATGAGTTTACTAAAGAAAGCATACTCTGTACAAAGACTGTTCATTGTATCACTTTATAAGTAAATAACATTATTTTAGTACACAACCTTGTGGAGCTCCTTTTGATTATTTCTAGTGGGATGCCTAAGTTTGTCTGCTGCCTCCTAGTGGCAAGAGAATTTAATTGCACACCATCAAAAGCTTTTTTAGGAATATGCCATGTGTTCAGTAATGCAGTATCCAAACTCCTGATGGGGAGCTTAAAATCTAAATGGGTGGTTGCTATGGTCAAATGAATAAATTGTGACATCCTACAGCAGTCTATAGACCTCTAAAGTTCCCCAAAAGGACCTAAAAGCTGCCATCTTTGCCCATATAAGGAGACCCGAGTACCATCTGGCAGCTTTGGGGCCTTTTTTTGTTGGAGAACTTCAGAGGTCTATTAGGGCGTACTCGCACTGGGCACTAGTGTTGCGCGGGTTAAGGTTTTTTAACATCCGCACCCACCCGACCCTCAAAAATATGCGCTGATTAACGACCCGAACCCGACCCGACAAAAAAACAAAAAAAAAACAATGTGCCTAAAGCCTAGGCTATCCTTTGTAGTTCATATTGAGTAGAGACGATGCTTTCTTATTAACTGAACACTGAAACAAGAAGAATTTGCACTGTAGGCTATATGCTTCAACAAAGAGTTGTTGGCTTGGCTTGCTATGTTGGATTAATTGAATCTGAATCTAGCTTCATGGACAGAGGCTAGGCCTACTAAATAAATAAACAAACTGAAAGATCCTTAATTCTTTGTTGATGTATAGCCTAACATGAACACTCTCTCTCTCTCTCCGGCACGCGCGCACAAACACACACACATTGACACAATCGGTTTAAACCCTTGATCTCTGTCTGTTGCCTAAACTTTACATTTTTATGAACTGAACCAGAAATCTGTCTAATGAAAGAAAGTTGAAAATTATCATTATAGCATGCTTCCACTTAACAAAACTGCATCTTCCTAATGAAAGAAACTTAACAAAATCATTGTCTAATGCCTATAAGTTGAAATTATCCTTAACCTATAACATTGCATCCACTGTTAACAAAATGCATTTGTAGGCCTATAGATCAGGATGTTTGATTTAGGTTAGCTGTTCTGGCTGCACTGTGTAAGAGAGAATGGGATCCACCGCTCCAGGATTTAATCTATTTGCAGGTTCCAGCACCCTCTGACCTCGCCGATCACGCTTGTTGGGAATGCGGAGTTGTGTCACGCGCCTGTGTGAGGGGAATGCAGGTTGCAGCGCACCCTCTGTCACGCGCCTGTGTGAGGGGAATGCAGGTTGCAGCGCACCCTCTGTCACGCGCCTGTGTGAGGGGAATGCAGGTTGCAGCGCACCCTCTGTCACGCGCCTGTGTGAGGGGAATGCAGGTTGCAGCGCACCCTCTGTCACGCGCCTGTGTGAGGGGAATGCAGGTTGCAGCGCACCCTCTGTCACGCGCCTGTGTGAGGGGAATGCAGGTTGCAGCGCACCCTCTGTCACGCGCCTGTGTGAGGGGAATGCAGGTTGCAGCGCACCCTCTGTCACGCGCCTGTGTGAGGGGAATGCAGGTTGCAGCGCACCCTCTGTCACGCGCCTGTGTGAGGGGAATGCAGGTTGCAGCGCACCCTCTGTCACGCGCCTGTGTGAGGGGAATGCAGGTTGCAGCGCACCCTCTGTCACGCGCCTGTGTGAGGGGAATGCAGGTTGCAGCGCACCCTCTGTCACGCGCCTGTGTGAGGGGGAATGCAGGTTGCAGCGCACCCTCTGTCACGCGCCTGTGTGAGGGGGAATGCAGGTTGCAGCGCACCCTCTGTCACGCGCCTGTGTGAGGGGGAATGCAGGTTGCAGCGCACCCTCTGTCACGCGCCTGTGTGAGGGGAATGCAGGTTGCAGCGCACCCTCTGTCACGCGCCTGTGTGAGGGGAATGCAGGTTGCAGCGCACCCTCTGTCACGCGCCTGTGTGAGGGGAATGCAGGTTGCAGCGCACCCTCTGTCACGCGCCTGTGTGAGGGGGAATGCAGGTTGCAGCGCACCCTCTGTCACGCGCCTGTGTGAGGGGGAATGCAGGTTGCAGCGCACCCTCTGTCACGCGCCTGTGTGAGGGGAATGCAGGTTGCAGCGCACCCTCTGTCACGCGCCTGTGTGAGGGGAATGCAGGTTGCAGCGCACCCTCTGTCACGCGCCTGTGTGAGGGGAATGCAGGTTGCAGCGCACCCTCTGTCACGCGCACACCCTCTGTCACTTTGCCTGTGTGAGGGGAATGCAGGTTGCAGCGCGCACCCTCTGTCACGGCCCTGTGTGAGGGGAATGCAGGTTGCAGCGCACCCTCTGTCACGCGCCTGTGTGAGAGGGAGAGGGGAAGAGAAGATGGAAGGTCTTGTACACTAATCATATCTTAACCTGTTTTATGCAGTTAAGAGAGATTGCAAGAAGGTTTGTTGCACTTGATGTTCTGTAGCCTACATTATTAATAACTAAGTGAGAACTTTGTGAGAAGAAGTGGTTTGTCAATTTTTGACCAGCCCCGCCCGCACCCGCGATATTTTTTTTATTTGTTTGATGTGATTTCCTGTATTCTGGTGCATTTTGGGGATGGCCAATACTAAATTCAATCAGATTCATAGCCTACATCCTGATTTGTTGATATTGAGGCAATGATTCCATGCAAAGGCTTGGGCTTCAGGGCCCCCTGACCCCTTGGGCCCCTGGGCCTGGGCCCGGTAGGCCCGTGCAGTAATCCATCCCTGTGCATACTATCAAACTGTAGGCTACCTAGGCACAGTTGAGCTGCTGTGCTCTAGAATCTTTGCACAGGTGCATTCATAAGCCCATCCATACCGTGCCCGAGTTCACCTCTTCAAGCGGACCCGGGCTGCTTCCTTATGTGGAAAAATGTATAAAAAATCAAAAGGATACCTGCTTGTATGGGATTTCTGCAACAGTGGTACTGAAAACTTCTTGATAGCCTACTTGCTGCACATAACCTATAGAAAACACTTAATTGATGTGATATAATGATGACTTGTTAAATGTATGCCTACAATGGTTTATTTAACATCATAATTTATTTTGTCAGTCATCATGTTCATTTTAGTGGACAGGAAGGAAATTTAAACCATAGCCAATGCAGACAAAATTCCGCAATATCCTAGATAGACCTAACCCCAAGAGGGTCTGGTGTCCCTTTGTATGACGCACTTCCTGCGATGGTTGTTCATCTCTGAAAGACTTAAAGGCCCCCCCATGCAACATTTTCAACCTAATAAAACCGTTTTGAAATCATTGCGATAGTTAAATGACCTGTTGTGGCGAGAATGGCGGCTTTCCCTGCTCCCCTATACAGTCTCCTAGCGGAAAACCAGCCTTGCAAGATCTGCACTAGTGTCCCGGCAGTGTCTGAATCAGGAAGAAGCGAGAACGAGCAAGAAACACAAAATGCTCAAAATTCTCTGGACGTGTACATGCCACCCTCAAGCACCGGTTAGCCTTGCCGGCTAGCTAAAGGATGGCTTCATTTTTTAGATGTTTATCATGGCAGAGCCAGCGAAAAGACCAATGAGACGGTTGTGAAATATGCATCCCAAAGCTGCAGGGGGAGCTCCGTAGAGAAAAATGCAACAACAAAAGAAGAAATGACTGGAGTTACAGAACGGCCCTTTAACTCCCTCTCGTCCTTTTAGGCAAGCCCCTCCACTCGTCAGCCTTATTGCGATGCACTTATCGGGCATTTATTTCGGGCAGAACTGTGTGTGCGCAAGGCTTCACAGCACCAACCTCGCTCCAGCGGTGATATCACAACACATGATTGGCACGATATATTCACATTGACTTTTGGCGTTACAAACTAATCCCATGCCTTTATGGAGAAGTCTCTGGTCAAACCCAGAGTACTACAAGTTTGAATTTCCAAGATGGCTGCACCCATTAACAGTTAATTTGAGCTTTGTTTATTAGCAGATTTATGGTTTGTTACAAACTGGCTAGTAGCAACTGCTACCAATAGCCAATTGCTAACAAACGGTGGCATGTCTTGATGACAAATAGAACACAAACAGCTTGTATCTTTAAAGAAGCACTATGCAACAATTTTAGCAAAAATGACCTTAAAGGGAAACTTGGCAGGATTTCCCCCTCTGCTGGAGAAATTGTGCATTATGCTATTTCAAACTGTGGGAAAAGGTAACCATAAAGCACATGGATTTGTTTACAGTTTGGCAGAACTATGTGGATGTTACAAGGTAAGAAACACGATTTAAAACGAGTTTCTTGTTTCTCACTTCTCTTTCCGGGACGGTATACTCAATGTTGCAAGGTTGGTTTTCTGCCTGGGGACGCTAGGCGCAGCGGGGAAAGTCACCATTTTCACCGGAACAGGTAATTTAACCATCCAAATGATTTCTAAACGGGTTTATTACGTTGAAATAGTTGCCAAGTTCCCCTTTAATTATGCAGGTTGAGAGTTGTTCTGATGGTTCTACAACACTTTCTGGGTCGTTTGGTGGGTGCTTCGTCTCCCCCTATCGCTTCTCCGCGGAAAAACCGAATATGCAACTTTCAGTTCCCGGTCCGAAGAAATCCGGATGTGACTCAGCGGAAGTATCCAATCACGCCTCGAAAATGTAGTCAGATTGTAGTTTCGAAGAAGACTGCAAAACGGACCCCGACTTGGCTTTGTTGCTGTTGAAATTGTAAGTAGCCTACCCATGGGTGAACTTCGTTTTTGTAATGTGGTTTGATAGTCTCTTGAACAATGTGTTTGCTCGACCGTTTTATTGTGAGCCCTGTATGTGTTTAGCTTGGTTTCTTGATGGCTAGCTACCTATAGAGCAGTGGTCCCCAAACTACGGCCCGCCACCTCATTTTGGGTGGCCCCCCAAAACATGTCCGTGGTATATAGCATCTGGCCCGCATGGGACTACGACATCGTCAAACTATAACCTCCGTAATTTCCCCCATTCATTCTCTATGGCGAGTCTTAACAGTACACATGTAATACTCTTTTTGTCCACTGGTGGTTGCTTTGGCGCTGTTTCGCGTTTGCCATCGAAAACGGAATGAAATGTAGGCCTACCTGCAAACAAGGTAAGAGGTACTGACTGCATCAGTGCTCAAAGTATTCTAAAAGTTTAGCAATTCATTGTTTATCAATTAACTTCTATTCAAGTCATATTTCTCGGACTTTCTGGGATAATTATTTATATTTTTTATTCACTCGTTCAAATGTTCATACAAATTCACAATTCACAAAGTTCTCATCAGGTGAGTGAAAGAGTTCAGAGTTCACACATTCTGAGTAAAATACACTTTTGGGAATGCTATTTTTTTTACTAGTATTATTTCATTTGAGCTACATTTTATACTGATATGGAATGATTGCAATATAAACACAGCTAACAATAGTATTAAATTCCAGTAGCCTATGATTAAATGTAATGGAATATTCAACTAAGGTGAGTCTCTGGCCCTCTCTTAGAGCCAGGCATAGTGAGCTGGCCCTCGGAAGAAAAAGTTTGGGGACCACTGCTATAGAGTATCTCGTAAATTACCCCACTAATAATGCCCTGAATGGTACGAAACTTCTACAGTAGTACAACTATGTTCTTTACTCATAAAACGAGGCATTGAAAAGTTTGTAAGTACACCAGGAGTTTATTTAAATAACACTTGCCTGATGGATTGTACTCTGCTACTATCTACCGCTGCGTCGACGTTACTTCCGTGATTTGGGAAAAGCCCATAAAAGTCCTGTAAAAGTAAGACATTTTTTGCACAGTGTTCAAACATCTTCATTTGAAGGGGAATATATCCAGTGTCGCTCTCTCTCAAATTCAAATTCAAAAAGTTTTATTGGCAATTATTGGCATGACAATTCATAAAAGAAAGTGTTGCCAAAGCATACAATATTAACTCATCAGAACATAAAATAACAATCATAAAACAATATCTGTGATTCTAAAAAAACATGCACACATACACACACTCACAATCGCGCACGCACATAAACATTTTAGTTTGTTATGAGAAAAAATGAACACACATAAAACAGAAAAGGAAAAAGAGAGATGATGTAAGTAACCGACTGGGGGTGGAATTGCATCTACGTAATGTCTATTCTAACACTGTGTAGTGAGGAGACAATTGGCAGGTTCCGGTATCCTCTCCCAAGAGTATTGTGAGCCTCTCCTGCTCTTCCAATGTGAGGAAGCCTGGGGTGGCCTGGTCAAATCTATCAAAGTATTCATCCCTTTGGGGTGTGTACTTATCACAATATAGAAGGGCACCTCTGACTCTACCTCCCCTGTCATACAGTGACCACATACCCTTTGCTCTTTGGTAATGATTTTTTGTGTCTGCCTTTCTGGCTAGACAAGTATTCATCTCTCTCTCTCTCTCTCTCACACTCACACTCACACTCACACACACACACACACACACACACACACACACACACACACACACACACAAGCCAACAGACATGCAGACAAAGCCAGACAGTGACAGATCAGAGATCACATATATTATACATTACTGGGTGTAAGCAAATAAATCACAGAGAAGAAAATGCAGACAAACAGGCTTTTTCTTGAGAGGTGATATTCTAATCCTGCTTTCTTTCTCTGCCATTATGGACAACACTGCATTCACATTTCTTTGCTTATTCTTTTTTATTTTATTTTCCCTAGTATTTGCAGACCTTCTCGGCCAGGCTGATGCTGGCTGATCCACTCTCTGAAGAGAGATTAAAGGCAGAGTCCGCAATTCTGGTGAAAGGTTACTGACAGTTCAGCTCAACAGCCAATCAATGTACACCCTCTCCGCTGTGCTCCTTAAAGGTGCTCTAAGCCTGTATTTCTTAACTGGTGGGTCGGGACCCAAAAGTGGGTCGCAGAACTGTTGTGGATGGGCCACGGACAAAATTAATTTATAATGCCAAGGTGTCAAAGTGACGCCAAAATTAATTGGGGTCAATGGAATGCTAACTCCAACTGAACGACTTCTAGCCTCAAAGCTGCCCATAGAGGGTACGCTCTCCGAACGTTCGCCTACCCCCTTGGCTATCTCTCTGTTTTGTTTGAACATCAACAAAAGTGACGTTACCCAACAACGCTAAGAGCAACTTTAAACAATGTGCTGATCGGTTGGAATTCGTCATGGCTCAGTCAAGAGGTGCGTTCAAGTTCCTTGAACAGAGGCGAAGGTTTGCGGCAAACATGTTTGGATGAACCATACAGTCACTATTTTGTGTAAACATTCCATCTCAATGGTAACTCTCCGTCCAACTCTCAATGTGTTTGCACTGAACTACCTCCTCAAACTGTTTGCGGAAAACTCAAGGCAATCAGAAAATCTTTTATAAACGTTCGCCTATGTTTGCGAATTTGAACGCACCTCCGGCCTGTTTGTTTCCCATTATTAGCATCATGAGTGTGCAAAACACACTGAACAGACAGGCCATGAGGAGCAATGAGCTCAGTTTAAAAGAAAGTATATTAGCTTAGAATTGTGGAGTGCAACTTTAGGACAGACACAAACACACACACACAATACAACAGTTTGCTTTACAAGCATTGGCTTGGTTGATTCTCATAGAAAAGAAACCATTTGAAAACATACATAACAGTAGCTGTAAAAGTGACTTCCACATGGTCACTCCCCTTAGTGCTTTTGCAATTTATGAAGGTAAGAAGTCTGTTATGACCTGCTAGCTGGTTCACCCCAATTGGTTTAAAGGTACGGTAAGCGATTAAGCAATTTCTAACACGTAACAAATTTAGAAACATTTAGCAAATATCTCCTCATGATTTGATAACTCACCGTTCTCTGAGGACACAGTAAAAAAAATGTGAACCAAACAATGTGGGGGCAGCCTGCCCCTCAAACAATAACAAACCCCTTTGTGGAGTTTCTCGGGGAGTGCTGAAGGGACAGGTGAGCTACTTCTGTTTTTGTTTGGTCTTCAGCTCAAATATAAGGAAGTTGCTTTTGACAAAAATGTCTGCTAAGAAACACGAACATAAGCATAAACAAACGCAATGTCATTCAGCATTGCTTACCCTACCTTTAACAGGTTTGACGCTTCTGTAGGCTATGTAAGGTAAAATGGCCTAGGCCTATTGCATGTAGGCTAATCATTAGCCTACTCAGTAGGCTAAGCCAAGCTCTGCAATATAAGCAAGACATCTACAAATGGAAACATCTGACTGACTTGGTAATGCTATTAGGGATATTACCCAGTGCCTAAATATGATTTAAAATACAATATTAACTTATCCAAAGCTAAGTAGGATGGGCTATACCAGGCTAATAAAAAAATATCTCTTAATGTATATCAGTTTAGAAAGTAATACAGTATGTGAGGTGCACTGCCTTTGACAATGTCTTTCCTCAGTTTTCCAGTCTGCCTCTTCAACTAATTCTCATCAGAAGTCAGAGGCCAGCTCATCAGGCATCAGCCACCTGTCTTACTATGCTCCATGTGACACAGTCAATAAATGTGCTCAATGGAAATGGCTAACCATAAATATAAAGCAACCAAAATAGCGTGATAACAAAGGACTTGCAGAATAATAAAAATATGCATATGAGCAGCTGTCTGTCTTTGTAAAACATATTCCCTCGGTTTTGTGAAGTATGAAGAGCGCCCTCAGGTGGTCTGAAAAAGCAATAGCCCGGTGAAAGTATTGTCCTGTGGGCTGCTGCCCACCAGACTTCCCTGGGATAGTTCTAGGTACAGCTGCTCGCCCAGCTCGAGCTGCAGCAGACATACACGTGTGGCAGGTCCCGCTGGCTTCCGCTGGCTCTGATGAAGGCTCGCTGCTACAACTCCCTCGCCTCTCATTAGACGAGCCAAAGATGCCCCTGGCCCAAAATCGAGCGTCACGACAAAGAGGTAAAGTCCTCTGACGGGTGCACGGAACACTCCGGTTGTGGCAGAGTACATTTGGCCACGGTCCAAAAGGGTGTCCTCAAAGATCAGCGGACCATCCTTACTGCTGCCACTCTTGGTACTTGAAATGAACGCAAGGGGATAGTCTGATTGGATAGCTGAGGAAAGAGTGAAATAGGCATGTAAAATATATGTCCATTGAAGGAGTTTTAAAATGTATTTTTATAAATTCAAACTAAATATTTAGAGCATTATTCCATATCTGAAAAGGTCATTGGGGAAGTTAACATGGAATTTGGCCTAGGGGACACACAGTTAGATGTTTATTGTTACTATCACCAGAGGGAGCCATAGCTCCCTAACAAAAGCTGAATTGGTGAACATTGGTTTTCATGAAAACAAACTGTTATGACCCGTCTTAAACTTTGAGCAAACTGTTTTTTAAACATAACAAGCTGCCATTAAAGTCACAGAGGCCTTTGTCTGTATGTTACATCCTAGACTAGATTTGCTTTTTCCCCATCTCTTTTTTTTTCATCTCTTCTCTTCCCATATCTTCTTAATTACTAACTCAACATCCGGAACTTTCAGGTACAACAGTTTCTTCAAAACTGTTTTTCATCTTATAGTGGCAGATGTCCTTCACATTGTAAATGTATCACTTGTCTTAAGTTCCTGAAAACAGCTGTTCTATAGCCCTTTCTCAAGAAGAATAACCTGGATGCCTCAATGCTAGACAATTACAGGCCCATATCCAATCTACCTTTTATTGGCAAAATTATTGAAAAAGTAGTCTTTAATCAACTAACCACCTTTCTAACATCAAATGGGTATTTTGATTACTTTCAGTGAGATCTTCAGGCCAATTACATCACTGAAACAGCTCTTATTAAGGTTTTAAATGACATACACCTCAGTACAGATGCAAGCAAAACATCCGTCCTAGTACTACTGGATCTTAGTGCAGCATTTGACGCTGTTGATCAGAACATATTATACAGATTAGAACACTGGGTTGGATTTACAGGTATACCGGTAGTTAGCAACTGGCTCAAATCATATCTACAAGAAAGGAGCTTCTTTGTTGCCATCGGCAACTGTACCTCAACACCAACGTCCTTGACCTGTGGTGTTCCCCAGAGGTCGATCTTGGGGCCACTATTTTCAGCTCCCACTTGGACAAATCATCAAAAATAATTTGATTTCATATCATAGCTATGCAGATGACACACAAATTTACTTAGCTGTCACCAAATCACTATGGTCCCCTTGAATCTCTTTGTCAGAGTATTGACCAAATCAACAACTGGATGTCTCAAAATGTTCTTTAGCTGAACAAAGAAAAAACTGAAGTAATTATATTTTGTAAAAAGGAGGAAAGACTAATGATTGCCACTCTCCTTGACACAATAGGGTTCAAAGCAAAGGATACTGTTAAAAATCTTGGTGTATTAATTGACAGTGATCTAAATTTCAACAGGCACATGAAAGCAATAACTAAATCAGCTTTTTACCACCTCAAAAACATTGCCAAAGTTAGAGGGCTGATGTCAAAACATGATTTAGAAAAACTCATTCATGTCTTTATATCTCCAGCAGGGTTGATTACTGCAATGGGCTTTTCACAGCCCCTCCTAAAAAGACTATCAAACAGCTTCAGGTGATACAAAACAGAATCAGCTAAAAAAACTAAAACTAAAAGAACTGACCACATTAATGCAATTCCAAGTCCCTGCACTGGCTTCCAGTGTCACAGAATTGACTTTAAAGGAGAATTCCGGTGTGATATTGACCTAAAGTGTGTTGAAACATGATACCGAGTGTGAACGTATGTCTCATAGCCCATCTCGGCTTGTCCCCTGCACTTCAATGCAGGGGACAAGCCTCGTAAATGGTGTAAAACAGTGATTTATTTGCATGGCTAGCCCGATGCCGAAGCACCACCATTGAAAAAGCTGTTGGTAGCATCGGCTAACTAGCGCCAGATTTTGGAGTGCAGGGGACAAGCCGAGATGGGCACCGGAGATCACACCGGAATTCTCCTTTAAAGCACTACTGCTTGTTTATAAATCAGTAAATGGAGTAGGAACTAAATACCTATCAGACATGCTGCAGCAGTACACCTTCACCTCTCAGGTCTCGGGAGAAAAATCTGTTAGTAAAACCTGCTGTTAGAACTAAACATGGTGAAGCAGCTTTTAGCTGCTATGCAGTTCAGCTCTGGAACCAACTTTCGGAATACATTTAAACACTTTAAACAGGCAAACTGTTCTCAGATACCTTCTGCTAACTGCACTGAGTTACACATTCTGAATCTGTCTTTAAATTATTCTACCTTGTCTTTTATTTTGTCTTTTGAAATTATTTTTTATTTTTAAATGATTTTACCTTGTGTGTTTTATGTTTTCTTTTTATTATGATCTTTACTTTTTGAACTATTTTTTGACTATTGCCCTTTTATGCTTTTATTTGCTATTATTGTTTGCTTTTGTTTATGTAAAGCACATTGAATGACCTCTGTGTATGAAATGTGCTATATAAATAAACTTGACTTGACTTGCCTAATTAAAATAGATACTTTTAAGTTTTTCTTGTATAGAGTTGTGTGTTGTTTTGTTTCTATCTACCTGTTGTCTCAAGTGATACATCCCTCCTGCTACGATGGGTGGCTTTCTCTCCCTGAAGGCTGCCCCTCTTTTGCTGCCTCTTCTGCTGCTTAGCGTCCTTCCTCTTCATCATCGCTGACAGTTTGTCAAGATCCAGTGAAGCCTCCGAGCCAGTCAGACCCTCTGTGTTGCTGAAGAGGCTCTTGAATACCTGCAGGTGCTCTTCAAGGCCTTGGCGCAGAGAGTTGACCTCTGCCTGCAGTTTCCCCTCCACCCCACTGGGGGTGGTGTCCTTGGTGCAGTTGCAGCAGGAAGCAGGGCAGGATCGCCCTTCAATGCTCTTCACCCGAATGGCAAGTTCCTCCACGGCCTTGTCCAGACTCCAAAAGTCACTGTCAGAGTAATCTTGTCCATCCTCTGGCTCATCATATAGGATTTCTTTCAAATCTTTGTCTCCACTTTTCTTGGCAAGTCCTTGCATTTCCCAGTCAGTCAGCACTCGTCCGGGCTCATCTGCTGCCTCGGACTCCGAAGCCGACGCAAGCTGCTTCTTCAAATCCTGGATCAACTTCCTAGTCGCCGGCATGGAGTTTTCCATCTGCTTGTCCATGGGCAACTTTGAAAAATCAAGCACCTCCATGCCCAGCACCACCTCCAGGACCTCGGCGTGGCGGGTGGCGTCCATCAGCACGGAGTCGAAGGAGCTTTGGAGGCGCTGGACCTCAGCCTCCTTCCTATCCTCCTTGTTCTGGAGGGCCTGGATGTCCTGCTGGCTGGCCACGAGCGAGGCCTGCAGCACGGACACGTTGAAATTTAGGGCCCGGGTTCTCTCCTGCTCAAAGGCCAGCGCGTTTTGCACATAACTCAGTCCTTGCTTGAGGTCCTGCACGGATGGCATCCAGTCATTCCAGCCCTCTAGCTTGGACTGTGCGTCCTTCTCCAGGGCCATCTGGTTCTTGTTGGCTAACGTGTTGACGCTGGCAATGGCCTCTTGCAATTTGGAGAGCGAGGCCTGGCAGTTGCAGCCACCGCCGCCTGAGCTGGCGTTAGCGTAGAGGCGCTTGAACAAATAGTCCATGTCGTTGTCCACATCCTGCAGCTGTTCGCCCTGGAGGGTCAGGTTGTTGGCCAGCTCATCCACCCGCTGGAGCACCACCGCCCGTGCTGCGTCCACCTCAAGACCTGTCTCCATGAACTGGATCTGGCTCTGGCGGCCAGTGTCGACGATCTTCTCGTCCAGCCCCTGCAGGACGCTCTGCAGGTTGGTGATGCCCTCGTCCGTCACCCGGAGCCCCTCGCTTAAAGCATCCACCCTCACCGTGTTATTCACCACTTTCTCGTCCAGACGGGCGATGGCATCCCAGATGTGGGACGTGTCCATGCTGGTCGGTTGGCTCTGAGCGGGGATGATGGGTCCTTCAATGGGTGTGTCCCAGGATCGCTGGATTTCCTCCTCTAGGTGTTCCTGGCTCTGCCTCAGCTCTAGGATAGACGAGTTCAAGGCCTGAAGATTCAGCTATGGAATACACGTGGGAGGCAAAAGGAAGTGACTAATTGTTAATGATCAGTTGGTCACAGCTAATAATGCAATCCAAAAAGGAGACTCCCAGGCTATGTATGATTAGAAAGGAATCACAGACTGGGTTAGTCAGTCCGCAAGCATCTGGGGTCAACTCTGACTCAGACTTAAAAACAGATGAGTAGTAGCTTGTGGCACACAAATAACAAAAGTATATTGGGTGCTCGTGGGAAATTGTGGAAAAATGCCTTGAAAGCGGAGGAGGAATCCAGGCACTCCAGATATGTGATGAGGAAGGATGCATGAAAATGGCTTTATTATTACAGCTAAATCACTAAAACAGCATGTTCTGACCAGTTTTGGTCTTTATGAGGGCTTAAAACATTGTTGATATTGCTAAAAATGATTTCCTGCTAAACTTAAACATTTGAAATCTATAATTTACACAGTCAGTTCACTATTCTCAAATACGGAAAAGTATGCTTTGCTACTACCAAAGATGGTTTGTGGGGCCACACCTGTAAATTCTTCTGCTGTCGCTTGACCTTGGCATCGACGTCCGTCTTGAAGATGGTCAGGTTGTAGTGAAGCATGGCATGCTGGGAATGCAGCCTCTCGTCCAACTGCCTCTGCAGCTCCTCGATCTGTTGGAAGCTCTCCTCCAGCTTCCCCTCCAGGAACTCATAGCGACTCGTTGGGTACTCCTGCCCCTCCTGCCCCTCTTGCGTCTCCACAACTCCTTGGCTCAGGGTTTCACGATCGCGGTCCCCTCTTCCCCTCTCCTCTTGTTGGAGCTTGAGGGCGGCCACGTCGCGGGACAGGCCCCCCACCTCCTGGGAGAGGCGGTCCAAGTGGTGGTTGAAGCCGTCCAAGGTCGGCTGGAGCTGGGCCATGATCACGGAAACTAAGTGAGGTAGGGCCAAAAGGCCAGGAGAGTTGGGAAGAGGTAGGTTCACATCTACGGGACCTGAGGGTCACAAAATAGAATAAGGACTCAGAAATGTATGTAGAAACGCAACTTCAGTTTGGGAGTGGACGAAAGTACAGTGTTTCTGTATAGCGTAATTGACCACAGTTCAGAAGATGGCCCAAATGGCATGCTGGGAACTGATTGTCAAAAAACGGCACTACCAATGCTCCACCATACATTCATTTATATTTATTAAGTAGATCATATTTATGTATTACATACATATTTAGTGAGGTGTACCCTTGGAGACAATTTGAGAACAATCTCCATTGCCTCTTTGTAACAAGAGAATGCCCTGGAGTAAGGCTTTCTATAAATGCAGAATAATCTTGATGATGTTTGAATAATGACCTAAGTAAAGAAAAAAATACAGTGTATCTGAACATTCAAGATTAATTCAGATTTAATCTTTTTATTGTTTTCGCTCTGTGTCCACTGAAATGGGTGTCATTGTTAAATAAAACAAGGGCTCTTTGGTCACAGCCCAAAAATAGATCATGTGAAATATTCCGCCATCATCCACCCCCATGCATAGTTTTCCCTCCTTTGATTGTGTGTATGTTTGTTTGCCAGGTCACACAGTGATTTCATGCTGGAAAGTAGGACGTCTCCAGAGGCTACCCTCATGACCTCAGCTGCTTTTTAATGATCTCCCATCAGCCCAGGGCTTTCACAGGAACACCAGAGGAACCCATTTAGGTGGATGTGTGTGTGTGTGTGTGTGTTGAATGTGTGTGTTTGAATGTGTGTGTGTTTGTTTGTGTGTGTGTGTGTGTGTGCATCTGTATCAACAGTATATGTGTGTTGGAATCTGTACATGTGTTAAATGCTTTGTGTGGTGGTAGGTGTGAACATGTGCTGAAATGTATATGACTGCATGTGGCTAGGTACTGAGCGCAGATCTATCTACACAGGCAGGCACATACATAGTCATGGTTGGTACTGTACATGTTTGAGCTTGAGTATGTCTGGGACTACATTCCCATATGATGGAGAAAAAGGATGTTTGTTAACATGTGTATGCATCTGATGTTGAGAAATCATTTAGCTCCTTGTGTGTGTTTGAGATTGTGTGAGTGTGTGTGTGTGTGAGAGAGAGAGAGAGATTGTGTGTGTGTGTGCGTGTGTGTGTGTGTGTGTGTATCTATCTGTATCTACAGTATATGTGTGTTTATGTGGTTAATCTTGTATGTTTGTGTGTGCCTGCATGTGTGTTTTTCCTGTCCTTAACAGAGAATAAGCATGTGTGTGGTGCTGATTGTGTGTGACCATGCATATGTGTGTGTGAGAGAGAGAACGTGACACACGGCCCTCTGTCCATTTTCCACACCCCGTTCTCCCGATATCTGGACAGGATCCAGACCCGGCTCGCGCCGCATGCTGAGTCTGCTTACCCTCAACAATGTGTGTGTGTGTGTGTGTGTGTGTGCATGTCCCGGGGGCCACACAGGGGCCATTTTATCGCTCCTCGGTTGTTTTCTTTTTACCAGGAGATGATGTGGAGCTCCTACAGTTCTCGGCTGCCTTTCTCATTCCCGAAGAAGGACACAAGGTCAATGAGAGGGTGGTCCCTTAGCAGCAGTAAGAAATCACCCAAATCTACAAAAACGTTACACCTCCTCCCTTTCTAAAATATGTGTGTGGTCAGCTTTGAACGTCGGTACTTTGTTGAATTGTCACTGTGTTGTGTTTAATTAGCTGTGGTCACAGTGACTGTTCTTTCGTGCTTTCATTTTTTCGAGACAGTGTGACGTATTCAGTGGACATAGCTGGACCGCTGGTGTAACGTAATGGGCAAAATTTACACCGCCACGCCAGTCAGGAAGCATGCGTCACCTCCAACGTGCGGATGCGAGAGGCGAGTGACGGCTCTATATCTGAACCCCCTCTGTCATTCCCACAGCATCCTTACATCACGCTCCCACGCAGACAATGCATGGTTGCACTCTTTCTGCAGGCCAGAAGAAAGAGAGGATTTCCTGTGGAGGAAACGGTAAGGCGATGGAGGCTGGGGGGGTGGCAGGCAGGGGTGAGGGATCGGCGGAAGAGAACGGGACATTGAGATGAGGAGGAGTCCATGCGGGAGCGTGGAAATGCTCCCTGTCGTAGATTCCAATCCCCTTCCCAACCCCCCAGCTCAGGTCAGGGATATTTACTGCCTTCCCAATCCTACAACTCCCCCACCGCCCTACCCCTGTCTCTCTTTCTCTCTCTCCCTCCCCCCATCTCTCTTTCTCTCTCTGTTTAAGGATGTGGATGAGACTAACATACTGCTGACTAGACTGCAGCTGATAACATATCTGGAAGCTCGTGTTGGGTGGACGGAAGCCCACACACCAATATTTTGATTTGTATGTATATTTTATCTTCCCAAGTCAACTATTTTTGAAAATGTGTTTAAATGAGTTGTGGGAAAACGTAAAAAATGTCCATATCAGTGAATGTTTTCAAATACATTTTTTTAACAGCTTAATTTTATGTTTGTGGGAGCAATTTGTCTAGTTGGCAGTGCTCTATGTCACTTAAGATAACAGTTCAGCACAAAATCTGTAATAATCTCCTGGAAAATCTGTTGTGGGTCCTACAAGTCTACTGATAGAGCCAGGCACTAAAGAGGGCCAGAGGTGCAACTCTGAGAGACCAACTAGGGATGAAGTGTGTGCTTTCACTGATCCATGAGGCATTCTGGAGGATTGAGATGTACTTGTGTTCACCTCCCCACCTATCAACTATATCTGACATTCGTCTATTTATCCAACTATCCGTCCATCCTTCTGTCCATCTATTCTATATGTATGCTTATCACCCGGAGAGAAGAAATACTTTTCTGATTGGCTGGTGGGGTGGCTATTAAGTAAGGGAGAACGGTAGTCGAGGTGTCCTGTTACGGAATTAATGATGCGTCGGGGAGTTCTTTTCCTCCGCCTTGTCCATTAATTCAGTATAACGGGACACCTTGGCGGCCGTTATCCCTTACATAATGGCCGGCGTTCTATACACTATTCCAGTGTTTCCCATATATTGACTTATTTGTGGCAGCCCACCACAATATTAACATTGACCACCACACAATGATTTTCTATGTTGTACTACTTAAATTGGATGAAATCCTTTCATTGTATAGCTATGCGCACCTTTGCACAGCCTCCCCTTGTGTCTCTGTCCCTCAACAAACCTGCATGCATTTTAAAAACTCTGAACACCCCCTGTCACCTACCAGCACAAATAGAATCCAATTCTGTGGGACACACTGTATTCCTTATATATACAGGGCATAATGCATATGTTGAAAATGTATTTTAGCAGTGGGGTTGCACTGTAAAAAAGTGAGAAAGCGAATAGGCTAATGCAAGACAATGGTGGGAAACTAGGGCACAATTTGCTCGTAGAGCGTTTTGGTTGGAAAAGTGGTAAACATGGAGGTACTGTATTTCCTGTTTTGAGTTTTGTTTAGGTCGTTACGTAACTGAAACACCATCTTTGGCAGCCAACTCTGACAGTTTAGCTGCTTAGTGTCCGGATGCATGTGGCGAACCTAGAAGCAGCAACTGAGTTATCTGTGTGTAGTGACCTTCCGCTGGCCTACCTCCTTGATCGTAGGCATGTTGACTGTGGTTATGGTCTGCGTGGTCTTGGGGGCTGTGTGGGTAGTCGTAGGTGAGGTCCGCAGACGTGTCGTTCTCCGCTGGCGTCCCGCGGGCCTCATACAGCTCACTGCCCGACACCTCAAAGTCATTCTGTTCCCAGTTCGGGTCACTGATAAGTTGTGGTTGTCCTTGCGCTCCTGAAGGAAGAAAAGAAGAGATCTACACTCAATGCACTGCAGTAGGTCAACTGGTATAGTGATGGGTTTGACACCCATGGAAACACACGCACTAAATCATACACACCAATGGCAATGGAATTGCTCTATACTGGAAGACATTTTCTATTAAAGTGTCGGCTAAATGACTAAAATGTAAATGTGCGACCATGGTAAATTACACTGCCATAGGCTTTACTAAATGCACTGCTGAGCTTACTGAAAAATCAGTGTTGCATTCAGTCCATTTTGTGTGGCGCTAACACAGTGTAATGAAAATGCAGTCAAGTGGAGCATTTTTAACTTATGCAAAAGGCTGGTTTCTTTATTGCCGAGTGTGTGTGTGTGATTGTGTGTAGGCTTATGTGTAATGTATGAGAGGAAGAGATGAAGGGGAAGAAAGTGAGAGTATTGCAGTGGTTATTTGACCAGTGGAGCTGAAGGATTAATTATCTGGGAGCTTTCTCCTTCGGAAGCTCGGTCAATAAGAGGCGTGGAGGGTCTTGGAGCGAGCTGGTCAGCAGCTTGGGAATTTACTCTTTTGTCCCTGGCTGCTTTTGTTTGTGTCCTGAAGCCGTTACGAAAAGGCCAGGGGTTTATTTTTAGGGGCCCTGGTATTTAGCTGCCGGCCTGGGCTCGCCATTAGTTTGGTCCGGAGTGTGTGTGATGTTTTTGTGTTGTTTTGAGTTTGTGGCTGTTTTTTTGTTTTGAGGTAGTCATCATGAGTGACGCCCCACTTGTGGCCTTGCTTTATGCCTCCAATGGACTGCACAAACACACACGCACACACACACATGCACACGCACACACACACATGCACACACACTCACACTCACACACACTCACACACACACACACACACACACACACACACACACACACACACACACACACACACCCTTTCCTGCCTCCCAGGGGAGGTGATGACCTTCCCAAAGTCCAGCAGGCTGGAACACAAACATTCACTCACTCCTGCTGGCTCAGTCCGTGTTCACTCCTGGCCCGTGCATCACTTCCCTAATTAGCCAGAGAGCTGGTGAAGGTAAGCAGGGGTTTGGCTTTCCTGTCCATAACTAGGGTGACCAGGCAAGGACCTACCTGGCTGGTGAACAGTGGTCCATTCTCCTGGATGGGTTCTTCCTGCCACGGTGGGCGACTGAGGATCAGCGACATGGTCCTCTGGAACTAGAGAGGGCGAAAGAGGAGTGAGAGAAAGAGGAGGCGGGGGGGCATGGCACACACAGGAAGTCTGTTCTATATTAGCACTTGGAAAATATAGCAATATAGCTCTAAATCTCCAGGCTGGAAGAGCGTGTGTGCCAACTCACATCCTGTGGCATTGTGTTTTGTAATGTGGATTTTGGCATTGTGTTTTGTAATGTGTTTAGAGGGGATTCCTGCGTGTGTGTGTGTGTGTGTTTATACCTGAGTCTTCACATCTCTCTCCCCCATGGCCAGGGCAGCAGCGCCATAGTAAGGCTGTGAAAATCTTCTGCTTCTCCCGGTACACCGGCCGTGTGGACATCTTATACCTTCACACACCACAGGGTTAAAGGGCAGCATATAGTACCTGTCAGCCATCTAAAGCTCCACGTAGGTTAACTTTAGGTTTACTTTGCACTGTACACTACTAAGATGAGTTTGTCTGGTGAACTTGTCCAGTACTTGTCCTAATATATTTTACTTGAGTACATCATACAGAAGAACAAGAAGGACCAGAGTTCTAGACTAGAACTGTCTAGAATATTATATGAAATATATGTATTGTCCATGTTTATGTTTTAAGGGTTGAAATTTCTTACTGAGACACAAACAAATATGCCACATATCCATGGTTTTGGCATTGAGTTATGTATAGTAGTACATGGGGAAATTCATGGTCCTCTGAAACTAGAGAGGGTGAAATATATATATATACTCCCGTGAGGGAAATTTGGTCTCTGCATTTATCCCAATCTGTGAATTAGTGAAACACACTCAGCACACTGTGAGGTGAAGCACACACACTAATCCCTGCGCAGTGAGCTGCCTGCAACAACAGCGGCGCTCGGGGAGCAGTGAGGGGTTGGGTGCCTTGCTCAAGGGCACTTCAGCCGTGCCTACTGGTCGGGGTTCGAACTGGCAACCCTCCGGTTACAAGTCTGAAGCGCTAACCAGTAGGCCACGGCTGCCCCTTTAATGTAATGTGTTAGAAGTGATTTCTGTGCGTATGGATGTGTGTGTGCGTGCGTGTGTGTGTGTGCGTGTTTGAGACTGAGGTCTGAGGGGGTGTGAGACTGGTCGGTTGCCCTCACAGAATGATCTGGCAGTCGGGGGTACCGCTGGGGCAGGGGCTCTGGGACTTGATGGTGTACTTCTCCATCCCACAGGACACGGCCATGGTGATCACGCGCCGCTGCACATACGCACACCAGTTCCTGGAGACAAGGAGACAGTTTTAAAATGAGATTTACTGAAACAATCATATCCTCCTGAGAACCAATCCATAGACCTATGTCCTCTGTAGTGGACATAAGTTCTAGAAGCATACCCCTTTACCCCTTTGAGCTATTCTAACAGTTCCTGTGGTCTTTTAAAGAGGACATCCTGGGCTTTCTAATGATATATCATGTGATTGGCTGGGTAGCTGGGAACCTCCTCTTCCTGGTTCTCAAAAATGGTTGACATCAAAACAAGCACATTTTATGGAAGGAGGAGAGATAAGTCAAATAGTGTCTTCTTATTAAGCATTCATTATGATGGCAATATATGGTCTTGTTAATGAAAATGTCAGGAATTATATGATTCATTTTGAAAGAAGTTAAGTTATTTACATTTTGAAATAATAGTGACTTTATGAATGTCCATTATAATGGACACCAGGACCAAAATATTTTGATTTTTTGGGAAATTTAAGAGATCATTTGTATAGGATGAATGAGGGGGGGGTTCAAGGGGCTAACCCAACTGCCAGGGGTCTTGGTGTGTGTGTTGGGGGGATGACAGGGGAGATGGGGGGTCAGATTTGGAGCTCTCAGGTGATGAGTGAGTGAAACAGAGATGAGGACTATGAACCTGTGCCTCAAGAAGATAGCGAGGAAGAGTAAAACTGAAAAATGAATTATTGCAGATGAAAGAAAAACATGAAATTGAAATGAACAATCCAGAAAAAAGAAATACAACTGTCCAAAAAGGCAAATAAAGTAGTCTAGAAGGATAAATAACATTTTCCCTTATATTAAGTTTACCCTTAATATAATACCACTAACAGCATAATTTGTCCATTTTTGTCTATTTTCATGGCTACCATTTCATAGTAAAACGGTCCTTTTGTCCACCACAGGGGACATGCTATAAAATTTAAAATAAAAATAAATTAAAAAAAATAAAAATTGTAAGATGTTTTTTTAATCCTGAATAGAAAGGAAATCGCAAAAAAAAAGAAATTGTTGGACACTTTTTTTTCTTGGTTCCCAGGAGAATATCATCCTATTACAGGTAAGATCAGAACTTGTTTACTCACAACACTACAATTGTCTTCACATGTGGTCTTAAAATTGAAATGATTGATTATCTAAGTTGTCAAACGAATACATCACGTGAGCAGACACCATATATATATATATATATATATATATATATATATATATATATATATATATATATATATATATATATAGTACAGGCCAAAAGTTTGGACACACCTCATTTCAATGCGTTTTCTTTATTTTCATGACTATTTACATTGTAGATTCTCACTGAAGGTATCAAAACTATGAATGAATGCAAAGTTATTTGGCCCACAGATGAATATTTGTCAAGTTATGGCTTGCTGAATATGTTATTAAATTTAAAAAAAATAGTAATTTTCAAAAAGAAAATATAAAACGTTTTCAGTTAAGTACATAATCCCATATGTGTTCATTAATCGTTTTGATGAATCTACAATGTAAATGAAAATAAAGGAAATTGAATGAGAAGGTGTGTCCAAACTTTTGGCCTGTACTGTATGTATACCATATATATATATATATATATATGGCAGACACACTACAGCTGTAACAGAGGGTCTTGAAGCTTTTGTAGTGTGACTTGTTCAGACTTTTCTCTCTGGTGGAGTTTTTTGCTCACTAAGGGGTTTCCTTTCTGCTGCAGAAGGTTACATATGTGGAGGACCTCTTGGAGACAGGAAGACCCTTCATTTGACCTGGTCATGTTAACCATGGGTAAGGGAAAGAGCTCATTGTTTTTAAAATGATACCTCAGTAATCCTACTTATTCTAGGTCATTATATATGCTGACTGAGACTGCTTTGACTCTAAGAGATACATCTGTGAAAGCCAGGGAGGTCTAAAGAGGCCAGTTATCCTCTCAAACACATCAAAAATATTGTAATCATCATAAATGTATTAAAATATCTTACATGGTTGTTTTTTCATGTTACATTTCAAAGTCAGGGTCATATCATATCATCATATTAAAAATCCACCAGGATTACAATTGCTATGCTACTACTACCCTTTGGTTATTGAAGGGGAAAGGATAGAAAAACACCACTTGAGGTTCTTAGTGTTGTTTTCACATGAACTAAGAAGTTATTTGTTATTTTATTGATATGAAGTCACTATCTGTGTTTTTAAATATGGCAGATGTTGGACTGCCTCCTATCAAGAAGACATGGTTTCCTCATGCAGTGGGGACACAATGGAATCACTTAGTTCTTGTCTGTGTGGTAATGAAAACTGACTCTGAAACAATTTGTTTATTTTCTCCAGTCAAATGTTGTTGCCTTGCCTAATACTTTACGACATCCCTGATTTACGAGTTTGTTTTTCTTTTTCCTACATGGCCAAGCCCGACACAAACCGCCTTGTCTCTTCCTGACATGGCACAGGCAAGGCACTGGAGTTCCTTCCTTTACCAACAGCCCTCAAAGCCACGGCGGGCAGGGCAACAAAACAGCCAGCCACCATAGTGGTGGTGCAGAGGGATTGATCTCTTGGCCTCTCTTAGGGAGGAGGAGGGTTGTGTGGAAGGTTGTTTTCCCACCAGGTGTCCTTCTCTGACCTTGCCCAGACGCCCATGGCGTCCACTCAGAACCTGAACTGCGTTAACCCACTCCAGACCCCCGGCTCGCAGCCTGTCTGCTGTAATGGAGACGAATGAGAGAGAGTTTGGGGTCGTTGCACCGCTGAGGTGAGG
The DNA here is from genome assembly GCF_017589495.1 of Alosa alosa. Taxonomy (NCBI): domain Eukaryota; kingdom Metazoa; phylum Chordata; class Actinopteri; order Clupeiformes; family Clupeidae; genus Alosa; species Alosa alosa. The sequence continues at coordinate 14,166,187 of NC_063206.1, read as the reverse complement.
TCATCACGCCTGACCAAGGTGGTCCTGGGATGCAGGTGAGCAGAAGGGGCGTCGAATTCCAATCCATGGCCCCAAATCTACCACAACTTTCCAATTTCCAACCTTGCAGCAAGTTCACATGTAACTGTCTGGAAACATGTACAGTAGGCCTGGTGGGCTCATGTAGCAGTACCATGAATGTAAACAAACCTTATAGTCATGTGTGGGTAATCTGATATGATGATTAGTTTTCAGGCATGCAGTATGGACAGAGATTATTTCTGATATGAAGCTAAAAAGATTGCCTGCAAAGGAGATTGTTTTCACTTTAAAACACTGTGGATGTATATAAGTGGGAGAGCAAAGGAGGGAAGTTTGAGTAATTTGGGAAGGCTGTCTGGGGGTCATTTGTTTGCTTTACTCTCCCCTTACACAGAACCATGAATCAGAGAGCGAGAAGTCAGTGAGTAGTTGGGGGGACAGCGGGCTACCCGGGTCTCCCCAGGTCTCGCCTGGGCGCCCCCCTGGGCGAGTGGTGCTGCTCGGGGTGAGCGCGGGGGTCTCCAGTGTTTGGTGTTTTAGCTGGAACACGCCGCTGCCCCACTGACTCATGGGTCGGGCCGAGCAGGGCAAGGTGCGGCCCGTCTCTGTCATCTCCAGCCAGAGGCCCTGACGCCCACAGGAGGCTGTTGTGCTGCTACGAAGCCAGTTGCGTTGTGTCACCGGTCACGGGGTTAATTGATTTTGTGTGGGCTGCGTACCTTCATCAGGATTTGTGTGAGTGGCTTAGCGAGTGAAATAATTACGTCTTCCTCCTCCCCTCTCTCAATCTCTTTCTCTCTCTCTCTCTCTCTCTCTCTCCCTTTCTGTCTGTCTATTTATTTTCCCTCCCATCTTATCCAACTCTGTTTCCAGACAGGCTTATGCTGCTGTGTCCTCCTCTGCACACCAGGCTGTTTCATCTCCCTGGCTGGTTTGGCTAAGTGCACCTCCACTCTCCAGCCCCTGTGGACAAGAATAGATTGTGTTTGGCTGCCTGACTTTGTGCTCATGTTCCAGCCTAAACAGACCCCCTGCGTCGAGTCGAGGTGCAGCTGGGAACACGCACACAGACACCGAAAACACACGCGTGGAAACATGCAACTTTAATGTCCGGGGGCCCGCCTCGTATTCAAGAGTGTCTCTTAGCAACGGGGTTGCACTGTGAAAAAGCAAGCCAGCAAATATGTAAGGCAAGACAATGGTGGGAAACTAGGGCAAAATTTGTTCATACAGCTTTTTGTTTGGGGAAAGTGGAAAAGATGGAGGTACTGTGCTTCCTGTGCTGAGTGGCTTGAGTAGTCCAGTTGCTTTCAAGATGAGGACATTTCTTCACTTCATTTAAAGTTGGGTGAACATGTGATGAATGAAGTAAGGCTAATAATAAAAAAAAACACTGCGACCTTGCCAGCCTTGATACTGTGTTGTAAATTATATTCAGAGAAAGCTGAGATACAGATCATCCCCGCGTAACACAACGAGCACTTCCACCCCCAGATCTCACACACTTTCTGTGGCCCTCATAGACTAAACACAAAGCTCCGGCAATGACGCCTGAACCACAATCTTCCAAAAAAAAAGATGGGGGGAAGATGATGCCTCTTGGCACAAATGCGACCAGCTTGCGTAAGACCGCTGTCCCCTTGTTTACCGAAGGACCCAAACCCTTCCAGTGGAATGCAAACATCCTAAAACACACATGGTGAGTGTTACTCAATCTGTATATCTGTCTTTCTTTTCAAGCATTGTGGTTCAAAGAGTGAAAATATCGGAGATGCTCTCCAGAGCAATGCACCAGTGCTCTGATGCAACAACGTCCTACTCTCAGCAGAGTGTGGCCTCAGCCCATAGGCTGAGCCGCATGTTTTACGTTGAGTATATCTACACGGTCTGTCATCCCTTGACGTATGTGTGTGTGTGTGCGTTATCTGGAGATCCCTGCCAGTGGACTGTCCTGCCAGGCTCCCACATGCCTCTCTGATGACCCCCACCAGCCACCCACCCACATTCCGCCCCCCAGGACCGCCCTCATGATAGCCGCGCGTCCTCTCAGAGTTTCCCCGTGTCACATCCTCCCCGTGTCACTTCCTCCCTCCACAGACATCATGAGGAGACATCCCCATGTCAGCACACAATGCCTGGCTCCCCCACCCCACCTCCATCACCCCAGCAAGCCCCATTCTCCAATACCAGCAGAAGCAGCAGCCATGCCCAGCTCCTCAGAGGAAGGAAGAGGACACTCCTTTACCCTTCCTTTGCTCTTAGAGTTTCTCTGTCATGCAGTGCTTGATACTCTGTCTCTCCGTCATCTCTCTCTTCCTCTGCATAATTTTCTCTGTCCCTCACTCTCTCTATCACCCTCATTCTCCTTCTCAAATGTTTCTTTTTCTTTTTATCACTTTTGTTGTTGTTTACATATGTATGCCTTGGTAATAATTTCCATTTCATCATCTTTTCTCTCCCCCACACCCACTCAACCTCGGACCCTCTCCCAGGACATGTGCTCATGGCTGTCTCTATGCATGCACCAAACCTCTGACCTTCCGGCTGTTTCCGCTACTGCACAACCCCTCTGCACCCCCTCCAACCCCTCACCCTCCACTCCAGCCTTCATGTTAACGCTCCCGGTCTGTCTCCAGTCCCTGTGCATTCACCGACCTCAAACACTGTTTGTGTTGGACGCTTGATAAGTTTTCAGCAAAGCATAACATGGAGCTGAACGACCTGTGGAAGGAGCTGTTTCTGTAATAAGTGAGCATCCAAGATGGATTGCTAGTCCATGGAGGCTGGGAATGAGAGAGAGAGAGAGAGAGATAGAGACAGAGGGAGGGAGAGGGAGGAAGGGAGCTTCCTCCTCTCAGTTCGGGGTTATGAAGACTTCCATGTAACCGGTTTATCACTGCGCCCCTAAGCCCCCCCTGTCTCGAAATGGATTACAAGTCAATATTAATAGAAACGATTTTTGTTTTTCTTGGGTTCAGATTAAAAGCTCGGAGTTGTTTGCTGCAGTCTCACCACAGCTGGGATAGATAAGACAGACCCCATTATGTCCTTTTGTGTTTCGTTTAGTGCAAGCTTTGGTGTATTAGACTGTTCAAAGACACTTAGGTCCTACAGAGCACAATGACTGATACATGTAAAATGGAGTCAAGTACGGAGGGGAGAATGCTTTGGACGAGTGTAGTCTGAGATCTTGTTTACCATAGAGTTTAGCATGGACTTGGAAACAAAACAATGCCTTGTATGCCAAAGAAATAACAAGGGAGAGAAAGAGAAAGAAAAAGAGATAGCAAAACAAAGCTCAAAGCAGTCTGTGTGTGTAAGAATAATGTCAACATGAGGGACATTAGCAGGATCCAGGCATCGGAAACAAAGGCATGAGAGGGAGATACCAACAGAGGGAGAATCAGGGGAGGAAGCCACAGAGCAATCAGATGGCGGTGATAGGAGGGAGTCCCCCCATGCCTGCTGTCCCTGGGATCAGGGGAGGCCTGGTGGGGCAGCGCAAGAACGGACGCTTGGTGGTGGCGGCGGATGGGACTGGTGCTTCCGCTCTGGAAACCGGAGCAGGGAGATGCAATCAGCAGACCCCATAGCTGAGGCCCCCTGCTGGGCTAGAGCAGCCGGCCAGACAGCCGGTACCCACAAGGCACTTCCAGGGGGTGCATGTAGAGGGGCAGACAGGATTTGGAACGTTTAATCCTTTTTAATGTCCGCTCTCTAGTCCACTGATTTGAGCCGCGATGCTGTTTGAAATGGCTGCACAAAATATGATTATCCTGGTGGTGGACATATGTGTATATATATTTATTTAAACTTCATCTCCTAAATATCCTTCAACTAAGTTGGATTACTTTATGATGCACTGAACAACACAGTCAATGTGGAGGTAGGATTGTCTGCATATTTACTGGCTAGAAGCCCCTAACCCCCCCCCTCACGCTAAGCCTATTTTCTGGAGCCTATTGGGGAGTGTGTTTTGGAGTTCTCCCCTGGCCCCTCAGTAACCCACTTCAGCTTCATGCCAAAGCCTCACGTCACGTCAATCAAAAGACCCACATTCACGCCCACATTCCCGCCAAGCTCTCCTCTCCTCCCTGAGCTCCACCTGTTGTTTAACAAGGCCCTGTTCCACACCACTGGACGCTTTTTACAACTGAATTAAATCTCTCCAAACCAGTTCTATGCTTCCAACCCAGGTGTGTTTGTGTGTGTGTGTGTGTGTGTGTGTGTGAATATCAGTGAATGCTGTGTGTGTGTGTGTGTGTGTGTGTGTGTGTGTGTGTGTGTGTGTGTGTGTGTGTGTGTGTGTGTGTATGTGCTTGTGTGTGTGTGTATGTGCTTGTGTCATTCAATCACCTGAACCGTGAGCAGCAGTGAGGTAACCTCAACAAAACCACAGCTTGTGTTTACTCAGGTTCATGCTGGCTCACGTTGTGTGTGTGTGTGTGTGTGTATGTGAGTGTGTGTGAACCCTCTTACCTCCTCCTCGCACAGCCCACAATACCAGTTATCACCATCTCACTCTCTCTCTCCATCCCTCGCAATGTGCTCCCTATTACCTTCCCCATGGTGGCACGGCAGAGGAAAGAGCCTGCACCCCCTCCTCCCTCCTCTTTCCTGTTCGAACAAAAAACCCATTTGGAGGACTTCTGAAGTGGCTTCTCTTTTTAAAAAAAAAAGAAAAAAGAAAAACAAATGGCTCCGGCCCCAGAACGACTCCCCTCGGGCCACATTATCAGGGTATCGGGGCAGCGGTGAGTGGCCAATTTAGGGCTGTAATGTGGACGAAGTCATGACAAGTCCCCCAAGGTTCCTCCTTGCCCCTCACTTGAAAAGAAGATCAAAATCGTGCAACAGCACAACGCACCGGGTCAGCTCCTAAAAAACTACAGGAATCCTATGGGCTCCCATGTTTTTCCGGGAACAATTAAGATGAATTACCATTGATTAGTAGCGCGTAAAGGAAAACATGTGCGCTCCTATGACACTGGCGTTAGCCAGGGGACCCTGGTACAGTGCCAATAAGCAGAGCAGGGGGCCAAGGGCCAGGCAGTGAGCGCCGTGTTTGTGTACGAGAGTAGGGTTGATACATAAACGCTTGCTGTCTGAGACTGGACCTTTTGTTTAGGTTTTCCACCAGCTTAGTGCTGATTACAGAAGAGATTGCAGAGATAGTGGACGGAGCAAAAGAGCAAAAGATAGAGAAAGAGAGAGAAAGAGAGCAGAGCATTGCTGGAGGGTCAGAGGGAGTTGACAGTGCTGACAGAAAAGAGCAGGAGAACCTCCCGGAGTAGCAGGGGGAGAGACGACGTGTATTTGTGAGAGTGCTTTTCTTTATGGTGCTGAGTTTATGTGGGGTGGAAGTGCTTCAACCTGGGTGGCTCTCCAAGGAAAATAATGAGATCCAAAACATATAAATTTGGAATCTCAGCTTTAATTAGTGAGAGCGTTGGTGAGCTAACCAATGTGTGTGAGTGTGTGTGTTTTGCGAGCTCTCGCAGGTGGGTGTTCTCTTCATGTTCTGAATGAGAGAGGAAATAATGTGTGTGTGTGTGTGTGTGTGTGTGTGTGTGTGTGTGAATATCAGTGAATGCTGTGTGTGTGAATATTAGTGAATGCTTTGTGTGTGTGTGTGTGTGTGTGTGTGTGTGTGTGTGTGTGTGTGTGTGTGTGTGTGTGTGTGTATGTGCTTGTGTGTGAGTGTATGTGCTTGTGTCATTCAATCACCTGAACCGTGAGCAGCAGTGAGGTAACCTCAACAAAACCACAGCTTGTGTTTACTCAGGTTCATGCTGGCTCACGTTGTGTGTGTGTGTGTGTGTATGTGAGTGTGTGTGAACCCTCTTACCTCCTCCTCGCACAGCCCACAATACCAGTTATCACCATCTCACTCTCTCTCTCTCCATCCCT
>NC_063206.1:14150256-14155256 GCF_017589495.1 Alosa alosa | reverse complement strand
TGGCAACCGGCTAAATGTTGCAGGCTCTCATCCAACCTGTGAGATTCCTCCCAACAAGCCTTCTTTGTTCCTGAGCACACCACTAGAGACACCTCCCAACCCCGGACCCACCAGGCCTCGCGTCCCCTCTGGCCTCTCTGTCACCAGGCCAGGGCAGGCGTGTGGGGGGGCCACATCTGGAAATGGGACAGGCGCCTTTCTCCAATCTCTTCTAAACAGGGCTGCATTCACCAAAAGTGCCCTTGTACAAGCGCCACATGATCTAGGAGAAAGAATGTTTACACTCTCTCTCTTTAACAGGATAATGGGAATGGCAGTTCTTTCAGAGAAACCAGATTCTATTTAAAAGCTTTCTTTTAATATTTCCCTTCATTGATTGATTGACCGATCCAGACAGAAATTTTCATCACCTTGTTAGTCATCAATGTTATGTATGAATGTAAGCTGTATATTGCAGATACGGTGTCTGGATTGAACCGAAGATTAATTCTAGTAGGCTAAAGCCTTATCAAGCATTCCTGGTGCCCCTGGAGTCTTATTTTACAGCCTGTCTCATCATTGATTTGACTGAGTGCAGCAATATGATGCTCTGGCCCGTCCTCCCATAACGTAGCAGGCTCCGAAGTGTGCCACCGAAGTGCATTATGGGATGTCCTCTGCAGAGGCGCCACTGCTTCATTACAGGGAGTGGCTGCAGCTACAGGCGATAGGGGCGTGACAGGAGAGCCATGCTCATCATTTTAGCTGTCCCCCTGCTGGCTACTGGGTGGAACTGCACACAACTGAGAGATTGAGGCAGAGAGAGAGAGAGAGAGATAGAGAAAGAAAGAAAGTGGTCTCCCCCAGTGAAGTTAAATTGTTGAAGGTGAAGCCACCATCATCAACATCAGTCAGAGTTGAAGCTACATAATGCGTCATATAGCCGGTTCCTTGATACAGCTATCAAATCAGATTCTCTTCTGAGATGGTAAATTTTCAGAAACATTGAAATAAAATGAAACAATGAAACCACTGTTTAATCAGAGAAAGATAAGCCAGGGGAAGTGATTTTCATGTAGCACCGAGTCAGCCTCTTAACAAAGTAATCAGGCCATTCTCTTTGTATTGATTAGTCCACATGGTTTTCTGTTGCTTTTATCTGAGAAGGAGAGTGCATTAGTGAGCACTGAGGAATACATTCTAATTCTGCTGTAGACAGAGTCTAAGTAAATAAAAAATAATCACTAATGCTGCTGTATTGTCTCTGATGGTGTCGGGCAGAGCTAGGCATACTGACCCGTTTTATGTAGAGGGGACAGCAGCTTGTTCCTCCAGTGGGCTAGGCATATTTCCGTTAATGAGAAACTCCTCTTGTGTGTGTGTCATTTGGTGCTCTGCTGTTAATGGGTCCTCTGGCGCTTTGTAATGAAGGGGACTGTCAGGCATGTGCCATCGCATATCTTTCTTCATGACTATCTCTTAATGGTCCCTCTCTAGACTCAAACTCTCAAGCCAATTTCTGAGTTCCTTAAGCTGCATAAGAAAGTCATTTAGAGTACAGGGCATTTAGGGCTTTGAATTCAAACCGCAAATCAGTTCTCACATCAATGTCATATCAATACAATAGATACATGTGGATTGGTGGCAATAGTACAGATGTTTTGTTGCCTGGTAACACAAACATTACACTGCAAACACTATCTGAGAGGGCTTATGGTTGCCAGTCAATCACATTGTTTTGATTTGACGTAATGATTAGCATGAACAGGTTTAACTACATTGTTTTGGTTATTTTCCATGTTATTTGTGTACGCCTAGAATGTTCAGCCTTAGGAAGTGTCATGGTTATGGTAGTTATTCTTTTCACCTTTTCCAGCTGTTTTATCGTACTTGTGGTTATTTATTTTTGCATCTGTTTTATTCTTTTATGGACAGCATGAAAAGTCACTGACAGGAACTACCGTATAACATTGTTTGTGTTGAAATGCTTCTCTGCATTTCCATGTTCTATAATGCATACCATAATAATCAACATAATTCACGATTTTGACCATTCTCGTTTTTTTATCTCCTCGTCTAAAATATTTATATCTGTGTCTCTTTGTATGACTGCCTGCCTTTCCTCTTTGAAGGTCTTGATCACACACTTCAGGGATCCCCTAATCTCTTCCAATTCAGCACTTAAATTCAGTACTCAAATCTGTTCTGGTTCAAGTGCTGTGCAATGGTCGTTTTGAGTCTAGTCTCTTCTACACAGTTCCTGTAACATCAGTCAGATGTACTGACCTGCAGATGCCGGTAGTCTCATATTCTGTTATTACAGTTTACACACATTTTCAAAACTCTGTCTATTTTTAAAACTCTACACACAAAACCAAGAATTGCTCACATAAAATGCAAAATGCCTCAAATTTCCAGGAAAATGACAACATTCAAAATGTCATAAACACATCTCTAAAGCAAGAATTCGCCTCACATAATATGACATATTGGATACATCATGTACATGTATCCATCATTGTTGGATCACTGTTGCTCAAATCTTAAAGCGTTTCTGTCTTTCACTGGCTTCTATGTATATTTTCATTCAAGAGTGAAGGTCATCTATAGAGAAAAGTTGAAATTCACAGTAAACATGTAAGAAATATTGAAACTAAAAATAGTGATTTTTAGTGATGTAGATGTAGCTGATTTTGCTAAAGACATAAATTACTGTATTTCCAAAGAAAGAAATTACTGACTAGTATCAAATTACTTTGCTTTTTCCAAAGAAAATGCATTGCTGTGTGTGTGTGTGTGTGTGTGTGTGTGTGTTGGGGGGGGTTTCAACTGCAGAAACAAACATGTGCGTTACTAAGGCATTTCCGGAGGCACAGAAAACAACATTGAGCTAATGGTAACTTGGGAAAGAACATTGGTTCTGGACATTTCAACCAGAACCAATGTTCATTCATAGGCCTACACAAAGGCAATGATCGGATGGTGTTCAGTAAAGAATGTTTGTACATTGAGGATTGAGCGTGAATATGTAGCGAATAAGCGTGGCATTTTTTGTGTTTGTAAAACAAAATAAAGTTACTTCCTGTTAAATTTTTGTGTTAGTTAGAAAATTGTGTGTCGTGTTTTGCAAAATGTGTTCATGGAAGTTGAAGACTGAGTCAAAGACTGAGAGTTTGTGTATGGTTTTGCAGATTTAGTGTGGGGTTATGGTGTTTGAAAGACATGTTTAGAAAATTGTGTGACAAGCTAAGATTTAGGGTCCTATCTTGGCAATCTGAAAAGCATTGTCAGTACATTTAGGGGTGTGTCCAGTCCACATTCAGGGTGGTTTTGTTATCAAATGTCGGGCGCATCTTGTGACAGTGTGTCTTCAGCTGTGCTTCATACGCACCTTTCGCTATACTGTAGACCAGGTTTTTTTTTGGTCAGTGGTGTAATGCTTTTTAGATGGTGTAAGACAGCGATTTTTAGATAATGCACTAGACCACACCTTAGCTAGACCACACCTTAGCTAAACCACACCTTAGGTCGTTAATTGCCACACCCCTGGGCGCATTGTTTAATAAATGAGCAGCGCATGCGCTCATTTCATTTCTATGGAGGTTTTTTTGAGTGATGTGTCTCCTCATTAGAAAGTCTCTGGATATACCCACATACACAAAGTTGGCAAAGCATTTTTTATTTACTCACATTTCATTTGCTTTCATAACCCATCTAGTTCTGTAAAGGTTGCTACAGAGAATGAGACAGCATGCTTGGTTCACATAACCCATAACGTGACCCCAACCTGCCCCCCTCCTCCTCCACTAAAGCCCTCTGTTCACATTCCTTAGATGCGTTCATGGTGAGTGGGTCCTGGCTGGAGACTGGCTCCAGAAGTGTTTTGGGCTGGACTGCACTAGAACACCACTGACCAACCATTAGCATAGAGCACCACACTGAGAACGTCTGATCAACAACAGGAATCGGGATTCGGGAATCAGAAGAGTGTTGAAGAGCCCAATGGGACAGGTTTTCCTCCCAATCCAATGAGTCAGCTGACGGGAGCTTTTCAATTGGAGCCAAGATGCTAATGGCAGATGACCTGCTGTTGCGAGAGTGAGAGTGTGTGTCGCCGTCTCTGTCCGAAAAGGTTTCATCTCGTGGTTTGCTGATTGGATTTGCACATACCCCTCTGGACTCCACAAGTACAGATAAACAAACAACCTTTGTGCTCGGGTCAACACTGTTTGGATATGCAGTGTTTTGGAATTGTCATCTGTGTGTGTGTGTGTGTGTGTGTGTGTGTTTGTGTGTGTGTGTGTGTAAAGGGAGATATTTCGCAAGGAGATGGCAAATGAAACCCATGACCACTGCTGACCATTAAGACACTGCCTTGAAGCCCAGAGCCGATGAGCTCTTAGATGACCCCAAGCTGCTGTGGCCAAACGCACCCATATCTCTTTACATTCTCTCAAGGCCCTGACAAATGAGCCGGTGTATAAATAGCTAATGAGCTGGGTGTCAGCCAGTCAGATGCGAGGTGGGGAGAGGAAAAGTGGAGCGATGGGAGGAGGGGAGAGATTGGAGGAGAGATGGGGAGATGGGGGGAGGTAGGAGGAGAGGAAGATGGAGGGAATATGGAGGATGCAGGCGAGCGGAGGCCACGCCTGGCCACCAGAGGAGGTTGGGTGCTGCTGAGTCATTGAGCCTACAGCAGGTGCCAGAGACTCCCGAGGCTCAGACACCAGAGTCTGCAAAATGGACTTTATGATTGACAGCCACTATGAGTCAGCGCTCTCTCTCTCTCTCTCGCCCTCCCCCCCCTCTCTCTCTCTCAATTTATCTTCTGCTCTCTTTTATGCAGACTTCTCCTCTATCTTAGAACTCATGCACACCTCAGAGATCTTCAAATTGAGATTAGAGCCCAAAGCTAGTGATGGCCAGACGTGGTGAATCAACCCATCACAGAGAGGTTAAAAATAGTTATATTTCCTAAAACAGTTTGAAAGCTGGGTTGATAACAGACTGTTATGTCTGGA
>NC_063206.1:14080256-14145256 GCF_017589495.1 Alosa alosa | reverse complement strand
TCGCTCTTTCTGTTTGAAATATCAATATCGTATCGATATCGTATATCGCCAATCAGCCCCAAAATATCGGGATATCAGTTTTGGTCCATATCGCCCAGCCCTACACACACACACACACATACACACATACACACACATACACACACATACACAGTCGCGCGCATGCACACACACACACACACACACACACACACACACACACACACACACACACACACACACTTCTACATAAGATAAGAGCTATTTTACTCCAACAGAAATTAATTGACAATTTAAAAAAATTATGTCGATGTTTAGTTTTCTCCCTCATTTTACTCATAGTGTAAACTGATTAGATAGATAGATAGATAGATAGATAGATACTTTATTGATCCCCAAGGGGAAATTCAAGAATCTCTGCGTAATAATCTAATTGGCATATGAAACTCACACACTTGCTCCCATCTTACATTTCCCCCTCCCCCTCAATCTGCTCCTCTTTACACACTTACGTAAGGCCCACTTAATCAGGGAAAGAAGATAGAACCTTCTAGATGAATTAATCAAGGATAAGACTGTGCAGGAAGCCCAAGCCAAACGGTTCCTGGTGAGAATAAGGAGACAAAATATAATTAATGGAGAGCTCTCTGAAAATCATTACAGAACGGGCAGAAAATAGATACCTCACTAGATTTGCACGACTCTAGGGATCACCGTTTGCCACATTGTGTGGCACTGAGTTAAGTGTCATGTCATTTTTTGTCTGAGAAGGGTAGTGTTGAGATCTGAGACTGTAATTATCAGTGTGCGTTACTCGTTGGTAAAAACGGAAAAAAAAATTGGTATCTTCTCTCAGCCTGATTACAGGTCATAAGAGTGGTTTTAATATCCAGTGTGCAATAAGCAATATCCAGTGTAATAAGGCTGTTCCTGGAAAGTTGTGTCATGTTATGACAGGGGCTGGCAAGAGAGCACAGCATCACGGTGTGCTCCTAATTGACCAATGACGTGGCTAGAATATCCACGTTCTAGAGTTCAATCAGTTCATTGTCAGTGAACACAATGCCACCATCACATTTAGCGTTTTGCCCATTTGTTGTATTTCTGTTCATGATTGTTGTGGTGTGCGTGGCCCTTAGCCTGCAGATGAAAGCAACACACACACTGGTCAGCTTCAAGCACTCTGAGATTGACGGGAAGAACACAGAGAAAGCTTTTTGTGGAGACCACTGACATGGGAGACTAAGAGGGAGTGAGAGAGTAAGGAGAGGGAGAGAGAGAGAGATAGAGAGAGAGAGGGAGAGAGAGAGATGCAACAGCATCCCAGATGCCCCTTGTGTCTCACTGGCACGAGTAGGTTTGTCTCTATTTGTCTGTCCGATTGGACCACAGACCCAGGCCCACTGGAGTCAATGGAGAGAGAGGGGGGGTTGACCTTTCCTTCCTCAAGGAGTCTTTGTGAAGTGAAGCTGGGCAGCTGTCCAGGCCCCAGAGACAGAGGCGGCTGTTGTAAAAACGGCCTGGAAGAGAACAGAGAGTTCTGGAGCATCAGACCATACAGCGTCCTGCTCTGAAAGGGCCTGTCTGTAGTAAAATAGGAAAACATGGCACAAGAATGTGTTGGCTGGAATCAACTGTCGGCTCTAATTACCGCAGGCTGCCTTCTCAGACCAGCAGCATGTAAAATGACCTTAATTGATGGGTGCATTTTTACTTTCCGTTTCAGGAACGAAGACCAAGGAAGGAGTGCAGTCAGGTGTAAACACAGGTAAGTGGTGACATTTAACGGATTACTTTTGTTTATTCTTGCTTTATAATCTATTCTATTCTCTGCATCTTCATTATGCGACTGGATAAACTACTTTCTCTCTCTCTCTCTCTCTCCTTCTCTCTCTCTATCTCCCAGTTGCCCAGAAGACAACTGATCAGGCTAATACTGCGACTGACGCAGCAGTGGCCGGTGCCAACGAAGTGTCAGAGAAGGCAGTGGAGGGCCTGGAGCAGGCCGTGGCAGCAACCGGCCTGGTGAGAGACAGAGAGAGAGAATGAATGAATGAATGAATTAATGAATGAATGAATGAATGAATGAAGAGGAGAGAACGTAATTGAATGAGAGAATGAATGAAAGAATGAATACATGAATGAAGGAGGCAAAGAGCCAAAGGTATGAGAGTGATGGAGTGAGTGATGGAGAGAGAGGGGGGTGAGTACATAGACGGATGGGGTGAGCGAGCCAGTGAGCGAGGGAGTGAGAGATTAAGTAAGTGAATTGATTTCGCTAATGGAGGCGTCTATAACACATCTCTCAACAGGCCTCCCCTCTTCCACACTAGAGGGACCCAAAGATTACTATAAGGGGAACTAGATGTATAAGATATCATAAAATAGCATGAGCTATTGAGGGAGCATACTATTGTTTAATTTAATTACAATATTGTTTAATTATTTTAACTTTAATCACCTATTAAAGTAGATATACCTTAGCCAAGCCATTTACATCTAAAAAAAATGTCCTCTCATTTACATTGCTATATGAATCATTTTTTGCTATATGAACCTGGTCTACTTTTCTGCATCCCATCTAACCATCATACTTTTGGTGACAGAGTTTTGAGAGTATTTTCTGTTGCTGCCCCCACTTTATGGAATCCTGTCCCTCTCTACCTGAGGTCAGCTTAAATCCCTCAGTGTTTTTTGAAGTCCACACTTAAAACTCATGTTTATGTTTGTGTTTCTATGTCATGTTTCGTTGTTACATGCATGTGTATCTGTATATATGACTTTTATTATGTATTTATTATTAATCTACAGTATTTATACGTTCAGTGTTGTATAGACCCTTTCAACAATAAAAACAAAAACAATGCTTGAACGTTCTATTTGGTTCCCAATCTACTTCCTCTGCATTAAGATAACATATGGAATGTTAAAAAGGAAGTCTTGTGGGGCCAACTATGATGCTGATAATGGAACTCTCTTGAAAGGGTCTATACTTGTTATTTTAGAAGCAGTAGCAGTGGTAGAATCAATAGCACAAATTCATAGCTGTGTTTCAAAGTCCATTATAAAAGTTGCATCATATTCTGGTTCCCCTTACATAAATAATGAGATAATCCACATAAAAACAAACATACTATTCCAAGTCTGTCTTTTGGGAAAGTTAGGATGTTTTTAAGTATCTTGTGTTTTGTTGCTGTGTTTTGTTGATTCTTGTTCTGTTGTTATCGTGTGTGTTCTGTTGTTTGTTGTTCTGTTGTTGTAAACCTGTTGTTTTGTTTTCTCCTGTGTTTCCTCCCTCTCCCTCCACACACACACACACACTCTGCGTTCGGTGGCCCTCAGGAGGATCCAATGGCTGAGGTGCTTACACAGTGTGGGGGATTGCAAGCTCAGGCGGAGTCTGGGAGGGTGGTGGGGTGGGCATTGGGGTTTGATGCATGGCATGTCCTCTGTGCCCTCTCATGCCATGTCTAGCACACTGCTGCTGAAGTGCATTTATTACTGACTCGATACTGATCCTAGATCAGGATGAAGATTACTAATGTAACATATCTGTGCCTTGGTGAGATAGAGGGAACTATGGTAGGCTCGCTGTGTCAGTTTCAGTCACACAGTCAGTCTATGCCTCCCACCCAGGTTTATGCCCATGGAGGGAGCTGGTAAACAACTCTGTTCCTACCAGCCAAACAGGGAGCACACAGGGACAAGGGCTTCGGATGGCAGCCTAATCGAGTGGGGACCGGCGCTCACAGTTAAAATTCAATTGAAGTCCTGCCATAATAGGATGTGTGTGATGTGTTTGTGTGTTTGTCCCAGTGTGTGAGTGTGCATGTGACCTTGTTGACTGTGTGCGCACTGTGTGTGGGTGTGGACTACAAAAAGAATGTGGCCATGTACAGAATGGATACACACATGCATGTGTGTGTGTATGTAAGAGAGAGAGAGAGAGAGAGAGAGAGGGAGAAATAAAATAGAGAAGGAAACAGAAGTGTGTGTGTCTTTGCACATGAAGGGGGCTGAGGTAAGAAAAAAAATGCTATGTGTGTGTGTGTGTGTGTGTGTGTGTGTGTGTGCGTGTTTGAGCACATGTGCGTGCATGTGTGCCCTATTGTCTCCAGTGATCTCAGACAGGCTCAGGAGAAAAGCAGCATTCTGTAATTAAAATCTTCAGTCTGCCTCTGCAGAGCTCCATCCAGCCTCTGCTCCCATCTCACAACAACAACAATAACAGACCATTGTTTCACTATGGGAGCCAGCAGAAGACTGTACAGCACACCACACAGATCACAATTAGATTCAATAGCACAACTACAGGACATCACTTACTCAGTGTGATGCATGACTAACCTTCTACTACAAGGAAATCATTATGAAATTAATCATAATCATGATGACATTTTATGGATATAATGCCTTGGGCAGTCATTCTGCATCCATTCATCAACAATCTGTTTATAGAAGCTTGTTTATCACACAAAGCCTGCATGGGTATTTAATCATGCTCTAACCTTCTGAATATCTCCTGATCAAAAGCCTGGTCATATTCTTTAAACACACAGACGATTTTGGCTTATACACTGCATCATTGTTAGCATATAGAATATTGTTTGAAAGCTTGGGTTATTTCATCGGTACATCCGTTTGTCTGTTTTCCCCGTTCTCTCTGCGTGCGTCTCTTAGGTGGAGATCACCAAAACAGAAGAGGGTGCCGAGGAGGCTGCTGAGGTGGCACAGTAGGTGAGAGAGCAGGAGATGAGGAGGGGAGAGAAAGAGGAGAGAAGGTGAAAAAGAGGGAAAAGAAATAAAGTGCAACTAAAACTAATTTGATTATTGACTGAACTAAGCAAAATCTATTCGCTAATTTCTAGCTAGCTTCATCCATGAGTCACATCTCCCATGAGGCCCACTGCCTGACTTTGGACTTTGTCCACCATTTAAATTAGGGCCAATCTGTTTATGGCGAGATAAAAGGTAAGAGTTTATAGGAAGACGAAGATAGAGATGCACTGAAGCCATTAAAAGTTTGACCTACACATGGGTCACCTTCCCAGGAAGTAAGGGCACCCTCACAGGAACTCTTTTAATTGGCTGACATTTGAAAAGGTGAAGGTATTTTCAATGTATGTTAAAGTAATGAGCGCTGAGGTGGAATGACCAATCGAACGAATCGATGTGAGTGATAGTCTTACCATCTGCTTTGTCATTATCTATGACGGGCTGTAGTCAGTAGTCATTTCAGCTATGGACCCTTTCAGCAAGGTAAACAAAAACAATGCTTGAACGTTCTATTTGGGCCCCAATCTACTTCCTCTGCATTAAGATAACATATGGAATGTTGAAAAGGAAGTCTTGTGGGGCCAACTATGATGCTGATAATGGAACTCTCTTGAAAGGGTCCATAAGGAGCAATTCAATGTGTATTGAAATGGAACCTTACGGTCATCATGAAAAATGTATGAAATCCTCATTTGCCGTCACCATCACTAAAGCTAAAAATAACACGACCCACTTTGATACTACAGCAACCTATTCAGCCTCAGCTATACACAGATAGTCTACTTTTTATACAATTGCAGAATTGGTTCTGAATCAGGATACTTTGTGAAGGATATTTATACATTTATATAGAAAATAGTAAAACATCATTGACATGTCTCTTTCCCTCTGTCAGGGTTTAAATGTTGTACTCCAGGATCCCTTCCCCACCCCATGTCACCTCTTCGGTTAGGAGGAAAACATCTGCTGGCAACCCCATGCCTGCTGTTCAGTTCATTACCGTCATGCAAAGGACACCGGAGCTGATTTGTCTACTACTTTACTATTGTTATGTAGTTTTTTTATTTATATGCAACACACAGACACACACACACACACAATGCAAACATTTTTACCTCAGCCCCCATCATGTGCAAACACACACACACAGACACTGACAATGTTACTGACAGACAAGCTTATATATAAGAGAAACCAGCCCAACCAACACTAAGACACGCATGACACCCCCGTGACAGACAACTACTGTATGGGGGCAGACGCCTAGCCATGTTCACGGTCACACAACGTGGCTCAACCTTTCCCCTTTCCCTTTGGTGTATACGCTGTCAGCTAGAGTAGTTCCTGCCATTCAGCAGTGAAGATAACGCATAACATTGTACATATGCTGTCGCTGTGTGAGGTTTGCTGATTAAGCCATTGAAGTGAAGGCCTGTCTTGTCTGGGTTAGACATTATGAGTGTCACTAAGGAGGTTCAATGAAGGAAAGGAATACTAGCAGAACCACAGGGCTCTAAGGCCTAACTACTCTAGAACCGAGCATAAAACTTGAAACCATATGACTGTGTTTGGTGTAGGAGCTTTGATGTATTGCCGGAGGGTTGACATCTAGGGATGGCTGGGATGAATATTAGCTGTGAAATGTTTTGTCAGTAGATGAGACGTGCTCCTGTTTACTGAGAAAATGACTTAGGTCAGCTGCTGTGAGAGACAGTCCAACACTGACACTGAAGAGTTTCCTCTTATTCTAATTCAGGGGGCCAAATATCTTTTCACTAATCTTTGTTTTAAGCCATACACAAGGCTCCATTAGCTTTTATTCTACATACATAAACATAAACCCACACAGGTACACACACAACCTCAATAGACGATTGCTTGACTCATCTAGTCCATAACCTGTCACTGAACCAGACCTCTGATTTTATAAACTGGAACTTCAATAAAGACCATTTTGTTTAATTCCAAATGACTGTAAACACATATCTGTTATCTGTGTTACAATACCTGACGAGATGTTAACAGCCAAAACTATGACAATGCCGACATATGATGAGTATTGTGTTCTGTAGAATTATGCCTGCCATGAAGTAATGTTTAAGCCACTGTGGGAAGTCCTCAACCATTAGAAAGAGTAGTTTAACATGTTTTCCTGCAAACAAGCAAAACAAAATCAAGCTAAGAACTGTAATCCCAGTGGACCACCGTGTAACAGCAGCCCAGACATTTTATTACACTAGACTTGTGGCCTTTATAAGGGTATAATTATTACTAGGCGGCTTAAAGTAGGTGTTATTAGCCCAGGAGTATGGGTTCCATCATAAGGAAGACACTGGGCTCAAATGGATCACATTGCAAAGCAGATCAAGAGTCTCACTATTGAAAAGGTTGGATTTTCTTTTCCCTAGAAGCCAATGTCAGTATGCAAGTAATTGTGAAATACTAGACTTGGAAAGGAGACACTTTATTATTGACAGTTGAATAAATCTAGTGCTTGTGCAGTGCCAAAGGAATGCTCGACTTGCTGAGGGGCAAATACTTCAGAAAGTAGAAACAGCTTGGAAAGTAGCCAATGCCACCAGCACGAAAGAATATCTACAGAGATGTTTGTAACAATTGTAAGAATGCTTAGATTCACACTTAAAAATAATTTACAAACCTAATGTGTCATGATTCGAAATCTACAAAAAGGTCTGAGCCAATTGTCACGTATTTTCATCATCGCATTTGCCCATTTTAATAATATAATAACTCAACTATTGTAATTAATCACATAATTGCTTTGAATTCAACTCATATGACTAATTATGTCAGGTTTGCTCATCCGTCACAAATAGGTTTCCTCTTAGTCATCACATGAGCCTTCTACGCCCACAGGAATGCCACTGCCACCACCCCCGCTGCAGTTTGGAACACTATTCTGCACCCCAGAGAAATATCCCAAGACTGTCACATTAAAACCAACTGAAGAAAGAAAGAAAAAGAGCCACAAGTGGAAGGTAGCAATTTCCTCTCGGAGATCAAAAACGGTGTAAGGACACTGCCACCCTTCCACAAATTGTTTGACGCCCATTCCCCAGTGCATCAGCTGATCGGACAGTAAAAACAGGGAGGAGACACACCCAGGCAACACACAGGCTGAGAAGGGTGGACGCCTGTGCCACACCTGTTCTCTCATATCAAATATTTTATTGCGCATTCACCAATACAATGGGGCTGAGCCTCAGTAAACTCTGTGAAAGCACTATGTGAAAATCTGGCACATACACATACAGAAAGGTTTCTGATGAAAGTCATAACTCCTCATGCTCAGACTTAATCATATTTTCGTATGGAGGACATATTGATGGGTAAAAACAAATGCTAGACTCTGACGGCTGTGTTTTTCATGCTTTATGGCTTGAAGTCATAAGTTAGCGCTTGTCAACATTCTTACGCTGGGAGGAGGTAGAGAGCTTGTCAGCTGCTTTTCCAGTTTACGTTTTGAAAATTTTGAAAAACATTCTCAGAAATGCACATACTGAACACATAAGGCCACGCCTTAGCAGTGAAACAATGGTTCATCATACAAACATCTTGATAATCCTTTAGACTGCAACATGTATGTATGCTTGTGTTTTTCTTGAAACTGACATTGCACCACATCTTGTAAAACTTACGCTGTGGCTAAGGTTCTTTAAGTGCAGTAAACTCATCTGTAATTTGCTTTAGACTGAAGTATCTATGCACGCAAGTTCTCAAAAAACACACGACTGCTTGTTCATAATCAAAACAAATTTTCAGTTTACTTTTTGAAAATTTTGAAAAACATTCTCAGAAATGCACATACTGAACACATAAGGCCACGCCTTAGCAGTGAAACAATGGTTCATCATACAAACATCTTGATAATCCTTTAGACTGCAACATGTATGTATGCTTGTGTTTTTCTTGAAACTGACATTGCACCACATCTTGTAAAACTTACGCTGTGGCTAAGGTTCTTTAAGTGCAGTAAACTCATCTGTAATTTGCTTTAGACTGAAGTATCTATGCACGCAAGTTCTCAAAAAACACACGACTGCTTGTTCATAATCAAAACATTTTTTTTTTTTTTACCATTTTATTTTCTATCTCTTTAAGTAAACCACTCTGCACATCATTCAGTTCAAAACAAGGGAAACCAGTTACCAGGGAAACCAGTAAGGCCTGCTGTCACGAAATGGGCTTTTCCTTTTTTTTTTTTTCTTTCCTTTTTGGCTTTTGATGTCATCTTTCCACTCCACCCTGCCGAAGCAGCCAATCAGCCAACATCCCAGGGGTGGGAGCTGTTTGGGGAGTGTATGTGCCAGTTTCAATAAGACCCACCTCCACCCTTCCTTCACACACACACACACACACACAACTCTCATCAAAACACTTAAACTACTGCGACAGGACTCAGGACTTGCAAAGATGTCTTTCCTTTCGGGTGTGTTGGGTAAAGGCAAGGCGGACTCCGTGGTGGACCAGGCTGTGGACACTGCAGGTGAGAAACGGGAACATTCGAAAGGGGGAGGAAGCGAGAGAGCTGCCAGTTCAGAGGAGCTTGACTCCAAAAGTTTCCATGTACTTCAAAGAGGCTCTGATTTTATCCACAAATATGGCGAGGCTTCAACTCACATGACCTCTGTTCAGATTAAAAATATTTACAGGGCAAAACAACTTTCTCGCTGCTTATTTTTCCAAGTGTATTCCCTTGGATGTTAAAAAGTAAGTGTGTGAGTTAAATAAAACTTGCATCCATGTTTGGTTTTATAGCCAGAGTTTGAGATTGTTAATGTCAACGCTCTGGGGCATTGTTGGTATTTCAATGAGAGGAAACCGGCTGGACTACATTTCTCAAGCACTTTGGCCGCATTACCTTATTTTGAGGTTCACCTATCAAATGTGCATACTGAGGATATGCTTAGCAGTTCTATAATCACGTAGGTTCCACGGTTCCATATAATTACTCATGGTCTCTGTTATTTACTACAGTGGCAGGATATCCTCACTGTAGAGATAAAAACAAAGTAAACAAACAATTCTATTTTAAGATCATTGAATGATTCATACCTTTTTTTGTCAAATATGTTAATTTTCTTCTATGATTGAGGTAACTGATAAAGATTATGGTGCGGTGTGTGCAGTTGTTTTTGAGGAATTTGAACCCTCAGTTGCTCAGTCGAGTTTGCCAAAATGTCAAAAGATGGTTTTCACTCTTGTTGACCACGTATGGAAGCATGAGAGACCGTCAGGACTGGAATGCTGCTTTTTTTTACTCTGGTGAAGAGTATAGGACATCTAGATAAAGTTTAACAGTTCCACTGATGCCCGACATCCAAATTATTTCTTTTTAAGACCCTTGAAGTGAATCAGCACTCTATTGATGTGTCACTGAAGACTTTTCAAAGTAATGCTGACTTTTCTAAATGCCTTCAGCTAAAATGGCCAAGCAGAAGGCGAAGGAGATGATCTCCGGGGAAGGAAAGGACAAGACAGGGGGCATGGGAGACCTCTTCCCCTCATCCCAGTCGGAGGGAAAGAAGGAGAAAGGCGGTGGAGGACTGTTTGGGGGCCTTGGGGGCCTCGTCTCGTCGGAAAAAGACGACAAACCCAGCGGGGGAGCATCCAGCTCAGGAGGTAGAGGAAAACCCCGTTATCTCAAATTAATTTTTATTCTAATGACCAATGATATGTGCTTTTTCTGCCTAAGGCATTAACGGAAAGGGAAATCTTTATGAACATACAGTTCCTCAAATTGACCAGTAAAAATGTTTGGTCACAGGAGACTGCAGGGATGTTCCACAACTGAGTAGTGTTTTCTCAGTTCATCTACTCTAGATCAATTTAACTACTGGACATGTTTTAGAAAGGTCAGAAGTTGTGTGCTGAAAAAAGACATATGTTGCAAACTCTTTGTAGCCGTTTCCCTTTTACTTTAAAATAAACTTGTTTCACTTCAGACCTGACAGACCAGCTCGGCGATATAGCTGCCGATTTTGCCGCCGATGCAGCCAAGGACAAAGCCAAGGATGACCTGATGTCATTTGGAAAGAGCATATTTGGGTGAAGTCCCTATTCGTCCCGGGTGGAGGCACAACACCACTTTGACTCATGCTGTGCATTTCTCCACGCTGTTGTTGTTGTTTTTGTTTGTGGACCAACTAAAACCATGGACTCAAAGAAAAATAATGACGCCCAGCTCGAAGCCATCTCCTTCTCCATCCAATCAACATTTTTATTATATCATATTTTAACATATTGCTGGTATTTCAGCTTAATGATTTGCTTATTAGTAGCTGTCGACCATCTGGCATTAGTGGTAAGCTATGCCCATGAAGGCAAGTCAATATGATGGCTGGTGGCCAGCATGTTATCCTGGTCTAAAGTATTATTGAGCTAGCAGTGATGAAAAGTGATAGTCTGATGTAACGGATTCTTGTATTTTTACACTCCTTAGAAATGATCTTCAAGTATCAAGTTTTACTCAAATACACAAGAAAATCTGAGTATTTCATAATAAAACATAATATTTACACTGGTAATATGTCTGGGCTCTTTCATTGTTGTGTATAAGGACTAAGCAATCCTAGGTAAGCTCATAACTTCCTTGTGACACATATAAATGACAAAAAACAATGGTGGTTTTATCTTGTAGTTGTTGACATTTAATTCACTCAAATGAACAAAAGGCAAATACAAAATGATAGTTTTTAACCGATAATCCAACAGAACAATGTCATACAGTAAGGCTGAGTTTCTAAAAGGAAAATACATCTTTGTTCCCATATAAAGATTATATATAATGCTCCCTTCCTTTTACACATCCAGGGATTCTTTTTTCGAATATAAACCATACACAGCTCATCCAATGGTGCAAAATAAAAAGCTTTAAAGCTAAGAGGGAGAACCATCTCCCAGTCTGTTTGAAGGCCAAGCACGGTCTACAGACATTAGCCGGTCTTCAGGTAATAAGTGTAACATGCAGTTTAAGTCATATAAGGCTGCTTCCGAAAGTGCCTCTCAAAGAGAGCACCATTTAGTTTTATTTTCTTTTTCTTTTTTTTTTTAAGTAAGAAAAAAGCCTGAGAGAAAGAGGAGAAAGAGATGCTAAGGTGTGTCGTTTTTTTGTTACTTTAGCGTTGGGTCCTAAAGTTGACCGTTAAGGCTGGTGAGTTATCTAGAAAAGCTAGTGGGAGCCTATATTAAAAAGTGCTTTGCACAGATATGTAACATGGAACAAGAAGACATAAAAACTATTTCATGTGACCTATAAGAATATTTTCTTTGCGTGGAACATGAATTCATCTGAATTGTACTAAGAAGGTGAATTCTGATCATGCTCCCACTTTGTTTGTAAATTTAGAATCCTCTGAGATTTTATTTGTTTTCGGGTACTTTGGCTAAGCAATGATAATGATGGAAGACTCATCTCGAAGACTCATGAGGACTTCCCTAAAAAATGAGAATTGCATAGAAAAAACATGGACCTGAAGTCTAAACAAACACAGGGAATACAGAGTATGATGTTTGGTTGATTGGTTATGTATTGTGTAAATGCCATGTAACAGCTTATACTGTAGTAAAATGTAAACTTTGGACATGTTGTGGAACGGGTGCATTAAGGATATGGATGAGGGGTGTGAGACTGGTGGGAAGGGGGAGGGGGGTGTAGTGTGTGTGAACGCTGGAGTCTGAGCGTGTGGGAGAACAGACAGACGCATAGACACACATCACTGTTGAGCAGACCTTTTATGTGAAGGTTACTCCAGCCTCATTGTACACCTTGAAGACCTTCTCGATGGCGTTGACGTAGGCTGCAGTCCGTAGGTCCAGACCCAAATTGTACTTGTTGGCAATGCGCATGATTTGCTGAGAAGATATTTGAGGGAGGAGGGATTACAAAGAATTCAGCTAATTCTATGATATTCTACAGACCCTTTAAAAAAGAAATGCAAATAGTGTTTAAGAACATCACTTCTCCCATTGTTTTGGACACAAAACAATCCTAAACGTTCCTAAACTTGTATTCTTCACTGTTTATATTCAGCGAGCATAGCTAATAATGCTCATATTCATTCATATTTATGGACTGGGTGCAGTGTGAGGCCTGCATTAGGAGCAGGGCCTCCTAATGCAGCCACCAGCACACAATAGACACGCTGGGCTCGGTTTCACTCTGGTTACACTAACGCCCAATTCTCACGCACAAGACTGAGGGAGTGTGTGCGTGTGTGCATGTGTGCGTGTTATGAGTCATTGTTCATTGGGAACGAAGCCGAGATACCTCCGCAATACAGATTGAGGCTAGAACTGGAGTAAAGCTTGCAAAGGCTGCCTCTGTTTACAGTATGCTGAGCCTGGATGCAACACATCGATTCCCAATAAGCTTAGTCATCATGTACCTTGAGCAATTATTGTCACATAAATAGGACTCAAGGAGCATTGCTGGACAGTCTTACTGAAGTTTCACTATCCCACAGGCATACAGCAAATCCATAGCATGTTAAACCAGCGGAACTGGTTACTTACCCTGGCCGACCTCTCCATGGTGTACGCCAGGCCAGAGTGCACAATGTCCTTCTCAGAAGCTCCCTGAAACACAAAGAAGACACGGTCAGAAGAGACGCTTGTCCATTCCTGTCAGAGACACTGTGGAGATTTGACATGAACGCAGAACATTTGCAGACAAAAAAATAGTTTCAGGTGTCCCTGATGAGTTTCTTTCTCGTTTTGATATAATGACCTTTCATGGTCTTCCTAGAAATTTCACAAACCCCTGAACACCCCTGTCTCAGTCAAATTACAGTTCACCAAACCAGACAGATTTAATTAAAATCCTGTGTTAATTAGTCTTCATAGGTCATGCTTCAGGACAACTGACAGGTAAGACGGAGTCAACCATGGACACAGGTATAACATGCTGGAATGTGTAATTTCAGAAAACGGTTTATTGTTTTGTTTTGTTCTTGACTTTCTTTTCTACATAGCAAGTGAGAAAGTAGTTTTTTTTTTATTTATGTAGCACATTTTTCATGCACAAAGTGCAACACAAAGTTTATTGGTTAAATTGCAGATCAGCAGCTCGGTGGAATTTTGGTAGCGATAGATCTCTCATTGTAGTTTGGGACCAGTCCAGAGTTCCTGAGCAATCACTCAAAGCTGACACTAGGCAGCAAATACAATTATCTGCTGATAAATCTTGAGTACTTACAGCGATCCTAGCCTGGAACTCAGAGGTGGGGACAACAGGTATGGCACCACCGTGCTTCCCAAACTTCCTCTCCAGACTCTCCTGAACAGACACTGGGTAAGGTGGGATAGAAAGGCACTCCATTAATCAATGAGTTATTAGAAAGCACTGCTAGCCTTTAAGCATGTCCAGGCTGAAGCCAAGGCCAAGACAGACTGCTGAGTGTGGATTGGATGCGGATTTGACAGAATGATGGCGTTCTTTCATAGGGAGGGCATTAATAATGGCAAACAGCCTCCAGTGCATTGACTGGTGCTGGGAGGCTGACTAAAGCAGTGTGGGGTGTGCAGGCACACTGTATCGACAGAAACACGTCTCGCTCTCTCCCTCTGCTTCCTGGAAAAACTAAGTCACCTGACCCGGCGATAAAAACAATGTTGCTTATGGAGGCTCTCAACAGGGGAGCAGCTCAAGGGAGAGAGAGAGAGAGAGAGAGAGAGAGAGAGAGAGAGAGAGAGAGAGAGAGAGAGAGAGAGAGCCACATTCAAATAATATAATATAAATATATACTAGGAGAAAAAAAAAAAAAACTGAGCTTTTACCTTTAGCAGGACAAGAAGTGACAGCATGCCATAAATTAAGGAAATTAAAGACTACTTGATTTCGTTTTATTTATAGTAATACTTCCCGTTTATTATTATTATTATTCATGTGTGTGTGTGTTCGTTCATTTGCATGTATGTTCATATTTTAATCTATTTAATTTTATCATTCTAATACCTATTCCATGTCAAATATTGTTCTTTCCTTGATAGTTTTTGTTGTGATGTTATTGGAGAGAGAGAGAAAAAGAGAGAGCATTACTGTATCATATGTGGGGTCGGAACAGACAGTTCTGTCACCCTAGCCTCTCGCTTTTGTGTAATCCAGTGAAATACACACACTGTGCAAACAGATCTCTCACGCAAACAAACTAGTCTGGCACACTCTGACAAGACAAGGGCACATATGAACACATCTGGAACACTCACACTGTGAGGTCAAAACAGCAATTAATACGGCATGGAAGTTATACTGTATGATAGGTAATCCAATTTCCATTGCATGCCAAGGGTAACTGTGCATTTGTGTTTGCAGTGCACATATATGTGTACCTGAACAGGTATATATTATACTTTTGCATTTGCATGTGTCTAACTATAGAAAATGTGCTTAAAACATTAGAATTTTTATAGAACACTGTTGTGCAATTGGTTGCTGCTCTGTATCCGTGTCTGCCTTTGCCCCCTAGGCATATTTTAACTGCCATTTGCATGTGGCCTACTGTCTGCCTATGTGGACACACCTGTTGAGCAAGCTAATTTGCAGGTACATCAGCAAGAGAAGAGGGGGAGAGGCTGACGGGGCCGGTGACTTACTCAGCAGGTGGTAGTTGGAGTCTCTCTCGTACTTGAAGGTCAGTCGGCCGTAGCTGACATGGTTCAGGTTCTTCAGCCACTCAAAGTAGGAAACGGTCACACCACCAGCGTTCAGGTACAAATCCTATTTTAACCCATTGAAATGAATTTCACCATTTTAAACTGTCAACACACACACACAACCTGCAAACATTTACATAAAACTGAAAGGAGGAACCAAGGGTACAAAGACTTCTTTAAAGTGCAGCATGATAAACTGGCTATAATTTGGCCCGATTTTAGCCCTGATCAACCCAGACCTGAAAAATGATAGAATCAGGCCAAATACCCAACAGATTGGTCAAGCCATTTTAGCAGGCTCATGACACGCGATTAGAGGACACAACAATCAAAGTTCCAGCTCTGGACCAATTCAGGTTGTATATCTGGAATGTCTGAATTTTTTGTTGTGTGAGCAGTTTGAACAGTGTAAGCATAGCAATCCCACCTGATGGAAACGTGTAGTGCATGTTGTCTGCTAGGCTTAAGAAGTCTCTTTCAAATTAACGGCCAAAATAACTAGGTGTCAGAGATGGGTGAGTGGGAACTCCATGTTTAATATTGTGCTGCAGGTCGCATCTTACCGGAATCACCATGATGTTCCGCTCCAGGAAGATCTTATCGGCGTCTGGAGTTGTAGGGCCGTTAGCACCCTCAGCAATGATCTGCCAGTATGCAAAAGAGTGACTAAAACTGTGACTACTTTATGCATACAGTACTTTAAGTCTATACATTTTATTCTCATGTAATGGCATTACTTGGATGAAGCATGTAAAGATGATGAACTACTGACACACTGCAACTTGCTTAAAAGTGATCCCAATTATCGTATTTTCTGGACTATAAGTCGCACCGGAGTATAAGTCGCACCAGTCAAAAAATGTGTCATGAAGAGGAAAAAAAATATATATATATACATATATATATATATATATATATATATATATATATATATATATATATATATATATATATTGCACCTGAGTCGCAGGACCAGCCAAACTATGAAAAAAAGTGTGACTTATAGTCCGGAAAATTCGGTAAATACACAAAACCGGTCACAAAGTCTCTTGCACAGGTTGCATTATCTTTGATCAGTCCTCACCTTGGCCTTGACCTTGTGTGCATTCTTCCTGGTGAGCTGCTTCTCCCCAGCGGCCGGGATGAGGATGTTACAGTCTGCCTCCAGGATGCTTCCTTCATAAGGCTGGGCCTTGGGGAAGCCCACAATAGTGCCATGTTGCTGTAAGAAATGACCGAGAGTTAAAGAAGAAGGGCAGTATATGTTCATACATAAATTGATATACACACACACACACACACAACACATTATGTTCAAAAGCAGCAGTCTGAATTGGTAAAAAATTAATTAATAAAAAAAATGGAAAAAACACTGGAAACTCTGACTCACCAGTTTATAGTCCTCCAGCTCTTTGGGGTCAATGCCATCGGAGTTCCAAATGTTTCCATCGATCTCTCCCACGCCAACACACTTGGCCCCGAAGCGGTGGAGGTAGCGCATAGTGTGCAGACCCACGTTACCAAATCCCTGTCAAAGAGGAGAGCCCACTCACATGAGCAGAAGATAATGGATCACCCTACTCTTCAAAAATAACTCCCTAATGAGAGATTAATGGCCATTATTTGGTTATGACTGGGATTTGATCAATATAAATACTTTGCAGGTCTTTCACTGAGCAGACTATATCACTTTAGGGGTTTAACAGGGGATCATTTTCACACTGCCTGGTTTGGCTTGGCCATTGGGGTCGATCACTGCACATAAACGACTCACTGCTGCTCTCTTGTGGACTCTGTGGAACTCATGTGGTAACATGACGCATATGATTATTATTTCAACAAAAGATAAACACCAGAAAAGACAAAGCAAATTATGTATTACATTTAAATAATAAATCTATTCAAATGCAAAATATTCTGACTAGTAAACAAACAATATTTATGTCCAGACAATTCAAACATCTCCCTGAGGCCCGTTTTCATTTCACTAACAAGCTGAAGGAAGAACCATAGGATGTGCCAAAAGGAATTATGGCCAGTGTGCCCTTGCTGATATCATGGTTTTGATGACCTGTATTAAAAACAGGTATCAGCGCAGACAACACAAATTGAGTGGTCCTTGAACATTTCCACACACATAGTTTCTCACAAAGGAGAACTCTGTGTCCATCATGAATTTCAAAATAGATCTCAGAAGCGGTCATCGCTGGTGCTAGTTATATCAGCTATCGGTGTAGGCGATTTCTATGATGATTGTTTTAAATAGGAAAATTGCTGTTTAGTCAAAATTACCGGAAATCTTAGTCACTTTTAAAGGTGATGCTAGCAGGCGAGATGCTAATGGTCTAATCCGATTCAATGATCTATGCTAGGCTGGAGCTAAAAGTGGTATCGCCAGACTCAGAGAACGACTGGATGAACTGAAGAAAGTGACTGTAAAATGACTGTAATTCCCCAAATGGTGGAATATCCCTTTAACAGCTAGAAAAGTGAGTGCTTGTGTGAATATGTTTGTGCTTGTGGTTTCTGGCACATACCTGAATGACAAAGGTCTTGTCCCCAAAGCCAGGGGTGAGACCCAACTGACTCATGTAGGCTGACTCATTGACAAAGTTCTCGATGCCGTGGAAGACTCCGCGACCGGTGGCCGACACTCTGCCGTGGATGCCACCCTGGCTGATGGGCTTGCCTGTCACGCATGCATAGGCGTTGATATCCTGTCAAGAGTAGGAACAGGAAAACAGACCTGGTGTTAAGAGCTGGTATTTCAGGAACATTGAGGAAACAAATAAAAAGGACAAGTGAACTATTGTGTACGAATGCACCCTGCCTACTCTGAGCAAACAATAGTGACTGACCTTGCCAAAACATGCCCACATTGTAAAAAATAATTAAAACTGTCATGTTGGAGTTTAGTTCGAGTTTAGTCATGTGGTAAGATTACAGTATTTCAACAAAAGAGAACACTGGAAAATAAACATTTCAATAAAAAGAACATTTAAAAACAACATATTCTGGTTATGGCTAGTGGCATCATGTAATAAAGGTTAAGGTCTAGACAATCCAGATATCTTTTCTCACAGTGAGACCCTGACATTTTCATTTCACCAAAAGCTGAAGAAAGGGCCATAAGAGGTGCTTTGCTAATCTTGAAAGGAAATTTTGTCAGATACAGTATATATATATATATATATATATATATATATATATATACACACACACACAGTATGTTGATGACCTGCAAATGAACTGCAACTGGCTATGCTGAATCTAGTACCTACCACTTGACTATTCCCTTCTAGCACTGTCACTTGATTCTATGCAAATACCATAGTACTTATTGCTGCACTAACATGTCCTTGTCGCACTGTATCTATATTGTTTCCCTTTTTTGTCAGCTGATTTGAAGAAAAATGTCAGTTAAATTACTAAATGTCAATGTAAATGCATTAAAAACAGGTACTGAACAGATAACACAAATGGAATGGCACTGAAGGATTTTCGAGGACGTCTGTTTAACAGTTGAAAAAACAACCTCTGCTATAACAGAGCAATTTCACTTTTGCTGCGGTTTGCTGCTTTTTGTCAATACTAAGATAGAAAAAAAGACTACTTACTTCCTCATCCTCTCTATAGCCTTATTCCCATTCACAGTGAAAACCATTTATTGAATGTTTACTGTTGTGGTTATGTGGGCTTAAGGTTACCACCACAGTAATAACACCCACATACTTTTGTTGTTGCATATACTTAACATGTATGGATGGCAAAAAAAACATCCTGACATATCTCAAAGCTCCAACTGTGCAACCATGGTAACATGGCTTAAGGGTCATCTGTAGATCTGCTTATGACCATAGAAAAGGAAAGGAGGAAGTATCACTGAGATTCTACTCCAACCATTACCTACTCCTACTCCTACTGCTACCATTTTAGCAAGCAATATTCCACATGCATATTACATAGCAGAAATACTACTATACCAACTATTTATGTTTCCCCCTAATGGCAAACAAATTAGATGACTGTGCAGACGATAAGGAATTGGCTATCAGCGAAACAACACAGAGCAAGGCCAAAGCCTCTTTTCTTATCTGCTTTGCAAAGATATTCTAAGCATGTTACTGATGATAATATATATAGTCAGAGAGCCACAACCAGTTGGAAAGCATTTGTTTAGAAAAGACTCTTACGTTGTAGCCCATGGTGTTGGCGAAGGTGTCGGCGATCCATGACATCTCCCTTTCGCCAGTGCTCATGTCAGGAGCAGGGACATCAATGCCAGGGCCTGAGCGAGAGAAAAGGGATTGAGAGACATGAAATACAATCACTCTCCCTGGGCTACTATCACAGAGATCCTGTGCGGAGTTGAGCAGTGATCAGAATAAGGTTGCAATGGTATGACTGTTTCGCGGAATGATAATCTTTGCAGAAAATATCACAGTTTCAGAGTATCTTGCATTTGTCTATAATGTGTGTGTGTTTGTGCGTCAGAGGGAAGCACATTTAAAACAAATTTAACTTGGAGCTAAGATATGGAAAGTTATTTCACTAATGCATTTTATTGTGGTTGGGGGATGGTTTAGGATGGTGTTTCCAAAGATGCATTTGATGTTTCCTCCTTTGGTAACCATTTTACATCCATTCAGTAAAAGTTTACCGGTAAGCAAAGCAAAGTACACAGTTTGATAATCATGAACTCTCATATCAGCGTAGTCTATATGACAATACCGGTATTCCACTGCAACCTTAGTTCAGAACAAAGACTAACCAATCATAGCACGGAGACCCAGAGTACTAACCAATGAATCCTTTTTTGGCCAGTTCAATGGTGAACCTCCTGGTGATTTTCTCCAACTCATTGTCCTGCGCGTGCATCCACACACACACACACACACACACACACACACATTAGCAAAGCAGGCATAAAACAGCAAGTGAATGGCTTTCAAACATCAGGTCAGGCAGGCAAAGTAGAGAGGTGTGTGTACTTAGCTAGGTGTAAATTAAAAGGGGAAAATGGACACAATTCAGTTAAGTGGCTGATGAGACAGTGAGAACAGTGTCAATGTAATGTAGAGTAAAGAAAAGTGAGTGTGACTGTATGTGTGCATGCCCATGTGAGTTGGGGGCTGCCTCTCTAAATATCTGCTAGCAGTTTGCAGAGGCTGATTGCTCAGCAGTTCTCTTCCTGATACATGCTGCCAAGGTCTAATGGAGCCAGGTTGGCAATAACACACGGCTGAGTGCGGTTAACAGGAAGTGGAGGGCAC
The DNA here is from genome assembly GCF_017589495.1 of Alosa alosa. Classification (NCBI taxonomy): domain Eukaryota; kingdom Metazoa; phylum Chordata; class Actinopteri; order Clupeiformes; family Clupeidae; genus Alosa; species Alosa alosa. The sequence goes on along the minus strand of NC_063206.1, from coordinate 14,124,554 downwards.
AGCACACTGACACACAGCTTCTATGACTCGGTCATGGGGGCTGGGAAATGCCCCTGTGGCCCTTTCAAGTCTATAAAATGTTCAATGAGAAGAAATCTCGAAAGCCTCACAGAAGAAAAGTCACAAATTGCTTTGCGTAGTCAAATAAGTAATTGTTTGTCAGTTAGACAAAAAATGTAGCCTGAATGACAGATTGTGCTACTGATCAGATTAAAAGAAAAAAGAACATACTCCAAATGCTGCTTGAGGACTGGGTTAGATGACAGTGTGATTTCAGCTCGCATTCAGAAAGTAAAGAACATATTAGAAGTCAGACGGAGAGGTTGGCATAACCCAAACCAAGAGCACCTGTCTGTTGAAACATCAACCACAAACAATGACAGAGCACCACTTACAGAGTAATTCTTTGGGTTGATTTTCAGACCAGCTTTAGCTCCTCCAAAAGGCACATCTGTGAGGGGAACCACATAGTTAGTTACTCCCTTTAAATTATTTTTAATTCATTTTAAAAAACAACAACAAAAAAAACCCCATAAAGAAGCACTGAGACAGGATGGAAGAACAAATACTTACCAACAACTGCACATTTATATGTCATTAGTGAGGCCAAGGCCTTCACCTCATCAAAAGACACATGTGTGCTGTACCGGATACCTAAAACACACAAACAGTACATGTGTTACATCACTGAGCCACCACTCTGAAAGAAGAGACACCTGTGTGTACAGTGTCAACTACTACAGATCAAATTAGTCAAACATACACACCAAAGTAACAACAGGCTAGACACACGTGCATCAATATACTACAATTCAGGAAGATGCAACTGAATAATTTGACGGGACATAACGAAAAAAAGCACTTTTGACCTTCAAATACACCAGAACCAGATAAACCGAATTAAACCCTGACTTCTACTCCTATCCTAACTGAAAGCTTGGTAGGAATCCAAATATTTTCTTTCCTCGTATACTGAGTCACACAGAAGAGGATGGTTATGACTCATGCCGGTGCAGTGCAGGGGCAGTCTATTTGGAGAAGTTTTCATTCTGCAGAAAGACCACCACTAATACATGCTAACGCACTAGGCTGATAGCTGCCTGACTCATTTGTGAGGAAAAACAACATCGGCATAAATGGAGTTGGTTCCACATGCTCAGTGCAGACCACTGGAAGGCAGGCAGAAACAAACCACCTCATGAGTCATTCACTCCACACTGAAGTTGAAAAAAGGAAAAGAAAAACAAAAAAAAAAGGAAAATTACTGGGTGTGGACATCTAACCACACAACTCTCCTCCAGACCCCTAGAACTTACAGTATATCACTATATCAATACCACCTATGGTTACAGACAGTCTATGTTAATAATAGCCTAACTAATTTAACAAAAGAGTTCGGAGTAGCACAACATTAAAGTTAATCTGCATTGTTGGTCATAGCTCAGTTAGTGGAGTAGCTACTGTACACACACGCATAACAAATATGCAATCACATTGACCACATATCAGTTCACAAAAATTCCATCAGACGTTTTTGCATTCATCTCCAATTACAAGCTTAAGACTAGGGCTCAAGTTTCTGAGTTCCGCCTACAGCTGAGGCAGCAGTTACGTTAATGGGTGCAAAGCACAGGTTTACATTGAAGTAAACACTTCTAAATCTACTGACAAGGAAGACAGAGAAATGAAATGAAGACACACAGTTTATGTGTACATTGATTTTACTACAGGAGCTTCCCACCTCAGCAGCAGCAGGAGACTGGAAATTCCATAGTTTAAATATTTATGCATAACATTAGTAATGGTACATATGCTAAAAAGATAAACATATTTGGCAAATTGCACTAAACCCTATTTTCTGTATAATCCCAGATGAAAAGTCCATGGACAGGACAGCCCTCAAAAACAAACTTAAGTCAGCATTCCTGTCTTGGGTGGAAGCAGAAAAGAGGGAGTGATTGAAAGCCCTGGCTCTTTAATGGGCACTTCAAACACGTCAAAAGTAGGAAGAGGTTGAGTACAAACTCTACCTTGAGAGGCGCACATGCTGCTTTGTATGGAGGATGAGTAGATTGCAGCACATTCAACAATGTCAACTGACAAACAAGAGGAACAATAGCTACCCTAATGTGACTAGCCTTAATTTAAATAATAATAATAATAATAATAATAATAATAATAATAATAATAAAAACATTAATAATAATAAGATATGGTAACGTTAGTGCCTCAGCTTCTGTAACGTTACCGCTCTGTGCCAACCTTAACTTTACATGCGCGTCACTTTCAACCACAAATTTAACGTAAAGCTAACGTCGGAGATAGCCCTGCAGATTATTTTCAATGGGGACTATGGAAGAAACCGTTTCCTATGAATAGAGGATTAGCATTTGCAGAGGTATTTAGCAAAATGAGGATAGATTATAAACTGGTTAATTTTAGCCATCTACTTTTTGCTAGCTGGCTGACGTATGGTCATCTATCGCTTAAGTTTGTTACGTTAAGAACTTCACTGTTAACGTTAACGTTACCTGTTAGCATAGACGGACATTCGAACTTCATTAGCCTACTTGGTGGTGACTGGGAAACTATATTTTCAATAACGCTTGATATTTGTTTTGCACTGTACTAATGACATCCCATCCAAAAGTTGTAACGTTAACGTTAAGGTAACCTAAAACATTGCGAATGAAGTTGGGAGGACCGCACTGCCATTTGCTAGGCTAACGTAACAAGACAACATATCCAAGCGTCTTCTAAAAACATGTTAATTGAAACGTTTTTACGTATTAACTTTGAAAACAAAATCTGCAAAACAACAAATAGTTTCTACCACAACTTCAGAGATGTTTAGCTGCTAGCAAGCAGACCAATGCCCTTTAATGCACGCCTTGAACTGTCATGCTAAGTCGACGGGACGCCATGGGGAACACATTTAGCGTTAGCTTATCCTGTCCTACCTCCTTTACAGGGGGTCCGGTGTTGGCTGTGTTGGGCCCGGTAGCCCTCTATCAGTTCCCATTCCCCGTTGTCTCGCTTGATGGGGAATGACACTGCTAGTACGTGGTTACAGGGCTTGATGATCTTGAGAATCCCTCGGACTCGATTCCTTTTCTGCTCGGGTGTTTCTCTATTCCTGAGATCTTCCATAAGCTTATCCTCCACAATTGAGGCTCCTCTGTCAAAAAATCCTTCCACCATTGTAAAGAAGTTGGGGTCATCATCTCCCACGGCCTCGCTGTAGCGACGAACCCGCATTAAAGACGCGGAAGCAGGCAGGGCAGAGTCGACACATCCCGAGGCCAGAGCACCACTTGCTCCCCGTGAGAGTAACTCTCCAAGATACCGGTACATCTTTACTAAGGTAGGAGTTAATCAAGTAAACTGAACTACAGATAACTACAGGGAAAGCTACGAACTGGGTAAAGGAAAGACATAAAAAAAAACGAGACAGCGCCTCCTCTCTCTGTCCCGTTCAGTAATGAACTGACAACGACCGAGTAGGGAGTATCTTGCTTAAAAAGGCAGTTGGCGTGGGAGGACCTCAGGCGTGTACACAGAACGATGAAACAATATGCGTTCCACCGGTGATTCCTGGAACCGATTATCAATTTAAACGTAATGCTAGAATTCCAAAGCAGACGACTTTTGACAGGTTTCTTTCACAAGAAACGTAGAAGAGAAAGTATCTTACTTCAATACGGTATGCTACCGTATTATTACGACTCGTCGCTTACATTTCCAACTCCTTCCAACTTTTTTGAGAATGCAAATCTCTCTTTTTTTGTAAGAAACTTGCAGTAGGCTAAATGAGCTTGCACACTACTCCAACAAACTCCAACATTCTAAAGTTAGTCTTTAGAATGTTCATAAAACCAACTGTCATGTCAAACTCCATCCAACAAACGCCAACAATGCCCCAACCCACACTGACTCCAACGGTTGGTGTGTGTTTGTTGCCGTTTGTTGGAGCAGTGTGCAAGCTCCTAGATTGGAGTAGGATGGGATAGCAATCTACAATCACTGCTTTTGATTGCCTGCCAGATTTGATTCGATTTGCCTGCCAGTTAGACTCCTTTCTCTAGATCCAGGAATTTGAGATCCACTGTGTGTGTGTGTGGACAAAAAAGCCTTTCTGTATTTCAGCAGTTCAGTTCTTCCATTATTTAGCCTACTTAACCATTGCACATATTTTTCACATCTTTTGGCCTTTGTGCCACACACACACACACACAGTGTCCACTCTTTTGGGAAGGATATTCATATGATTTTAGTGTGGATTTTTTTTTTTTTTTTGCCTAGTTAAAACCAAAGACTTGTGAAAGGAGATTCTAGGTGGGTGTGGCCACGCTAGACATTTTTGCCCATTCATTCAGAAGCCTTCTAAGAAGACTTCTAAAGGAATCCCCCCCCAAATCCAGTTTTAAGCCCTACCTACTTAGAGTAAATATAGTAGTACCTAGTTCTGCATCTTCAGTTCCTATCAATGCTGTACAATAGACATTTTGGTCAAGAGGCCGGACAGAGGAGCATTCCTCTTCACACCACACCAAGAAATGTCTTGTGTGTTTGATACCCCATAGCAGAAGCTCTGTGAATGCTGTCCTGCTGCTAACAGTAATGGAATGACAACATTTCCCTATATCTTGCTTCAAAGCTAGCATTCTTATGCATGTCACAGTACAGGAAGGCTGTGTGTAAATATGTGTGTACATATGCATATGCAAGGAAATGGTTGGATTTCTTGTTTACAAGAATAAACTATATTGAATACGTTTAAAAGAACATCCCCTCTTTCATTCAGGGCAGTTTTAAGCTCCACTACATCACCTTATTCAGTTCTCCATCTGCCTCACTGTCATAAATCATTGTTGGTGCTCTCAAGTTCTACTGGCCTCTTTCTTTTGTGCCATTGGTTGCCGTAGCACCAACACCCATCATGTGGTTGGTGGGTTCAGGGGAGGTACTCTATAGCTACGGCTGTTTTTTTCCCTTGTTTGCCATCACACATCACTTCTGGAGAATGTTTAAGTCTGACTATGGTCTGGACTGAATAGCTGTTTATTGTTAACAGCTGTTGCATGTGAACATTACCACCACTGACTTGCCTGCATTACCAAGTTTCTGACTGCCTTCGAGACCTGCTGACAGAAACATTGTCAATTATTGTGCAAACACACATAATGTTTTATCATGAACGGATATTTTTCTTTGTAAGAACGTGTATCAGGGCTGCTTGAGTAGCCTTGGGAATTCAGAAAAAAATTTGTTTGGTAATGCTAAGTTTTAAAAGTTTCAGAGTGTCTAGGTCATTTTTTCCCTTATTGACCTTGACATTCAATTTTTTCTAGTGGCTCCCTGTTTGAACAAACAGTGGACAAAAGACACGTTTGGATCATCTGAACTATGTCCCTTTCAAAGATCATTTGCCAGTGAAAAAATCACTCCTGTACACAGACTTTGTTGCCTGTCAGAGATTAGATGTTCAGACATGCCTTCTGCAACTCTGATTGAGCACTCAAATGATTTAGGCTCATTTTGTGTACATGTTCTTAGTTCATCTAAATAATGAATAAAAATGTAATTTTGTAATGTAATTTATTCTCTTTTAGCATGTTATATTAACTCTAGTCTGACAATCATATGGTATTTTGTGTGTATATTGACATCATATTGACAATCATATGGTATATATTGTGCATTTTTTCCTGTCTTTAGGTAGTCAATCAGCAGTGAATTGGATTGCATTGCATCGAGAGGACAAAAAGAGCATGACAGACAAACCTAAGGTTCATGTGTTTCTCGGTGCACCATGCTCTTCTCTGAGTGCATCAGCTAGAGATGCTCATGAAGACTCTAGTGATGAATGGAAAACCCTGGAACTGTCCTGGGATCAGGGCCAGTTAAGGCCTCGGACCAATGATAGAGGGGTACAGGTTAACCCTGATTCAGTGCAGGCAAATATCTCATCAGGGCAGGTGAATATAGATGTCAGCAAGGGTCATTTTGAATTGGCGACAACATCTGAGGGGCATTCATTGCCATTGTTTGAAGAAGATGGAGAAAATGTGGTCACTGCCAACCCTTCCCCACCTGTCCCACTAAGCCAGCGTTCTCAGAAAAAAAATCTATCACAGAATGATGATGACCTTTGTTCAGAATCACTCCAAGGCTACCTAGACAGCTGCTTTCCACTTGCTCAGCCTCTCACGGTGTCCGAATGCCAACCGGCCTGCTCTGACATTATGTCTGTGGAGACTCTGTACCTCAGTGTGTGGACAAAGAGCCAAGCCCTTCTCATGAAAAGGACATCAGGGCCTCCTCCAGAACCAGCGCCTACAGGAATGGGTTCCCCACACACGCCACTGACCCAGCAGCAGACTCCAGTGATCTCCAGGACCTCGCCAGAGCTGTACAGCCCCCACTCCAGCCCAGGCAGCAGCAGCCGGGCAGTGGGAGGAACCCTGCAACCCTCTTTGGACAGATTCTCCGAGATTCTGCTGAGTCAGAGGCAGCAGGAAGGGGGTTTGACGCTGGAGAGGACGCCAGATGGGCTGCTTTGCACTCAGGGAATCTCTGCAGCAGTGGCAGCTCCAGCTCCTGTCGACAAAGACGGCCCACTGCAGGGAACTCCTCCGCCCTGTCTCGCTTTACCGAGCCAGCCTACACAGACTCCACCTGGCCGGCCCGCTCACAGCTCACCTGTCTCTCCTGCTCGGAAAAAGAGCAAGTTGTCTCCAACCACACCGGAAGGTCACCATTCAAAGCCGAAAGCATGGGCTGGCTGTATAACTCTCCTGGCCAGATGCAAAACACACGGAGTGCAGTATTCGATTTTAGCTGCTGTGGTGCACCCCTCTCACCTCCAGGAGGTGAAGATGAAAAGGGGTGCAGCAGCAGGAAGTGCTATTCCCCTGGCAACGTTGATAGTCACTGACCAGTCGGATGTGGAAATGAAAGTGGTGATGTGGAGGACCGCTGCCTTCTGGGTACTGACAGTACAGCCAGGAGATGTGCTGCTAATCACAGGTAGAGAGGGCAGGACCGAACCTATAACGGCTTCTACACACAGTTGCGTTCCGTCAACACATGCCAGTGGGTGTTCCCGACGGTAGCTATGCAAATGACTTGAAGTATAACCGTAATGTGATTGGTTGGTGCCGTCCGTCGATTGGCGTGATTGGCCGGTGCCATCTGTCGGTGCAGCAACAGCTGAACTTCTCAACGCGAGCGACGGGAGAAATGCGACGCAACGGACCCACAATTCAGTTCGGCAATGGATGACGTGATCCTATGTAAAGTGAATGGGATGCGTCTTCAGCACTGCAACGCACGCAACTGTGTGTAGAAGCCGTTAGAGCTAGAGAGATTTCATAGCTCTTGAGATTTGCAGTCATATATTTCCACTTTTTGCAGTTATAAATATCTGAAACTATGAGAGGACTTGAAGGGAACTTTAGATAGCATTGCTTAAGTCTGTTTCATTTCCTGTACTTTTGGAAGTCCTCATGTAAGAACACATAAGTAGGCAATGCTGTTATCAGATCTTAGAGAGCAGAAAGCAGTCTAGCTGGTTTGAGCTTTAACATTTAAGTTATTAGTGGTTGATAAATCCTCTAACATAATTGTTTCTACCATTTTGTTTTTTGCTTTCTCCAAACAATCCCTGTATTTGGAATGGCTCTGATAGGCATCAGGGTTCACGAGGACAAGTGGAGGAGGGAAACGGTGTTGCAGTCCTCCTACACAAGCAAACTGCTCAACCTGGGCCAGGTGACCAACAGCCTCTGTTCCTCAGGTGGGTTTGCACAGCTGTTCAGTGAACACAATCAACGAAGGGTCTTTGAATTAATATTCATGATGAATATTAAAGGTGCTCTAAGCGATGCCACACGTTTTTTAGGCTAAAACATTTTATGTCACTTGCTGCAAACATCACCTAACCAACCACTAGCTGTCTGTGTCCTGAATACACTGTATAAAAACCACGATCTCTGTGGACAGCCCAGGCAACAAAAACAACCTGGGCAAACCTAGCCCATAAAAACATAACAAACGGTTCCAGCAAATCACAGACGAGATGCGCGTTTAGGAGAGTTTCAATTGCACGGGAGCAGCACGGGAGGGAGGGGGAGGAAGTAGCGAGATAGCTCTCTGTTTTGTTTGAAAGTCAACAGAAGTGACGTTACCCAGCATCGCTTAGAGCACCTTTAACATTCATGAGGGATGTACAGAACATCAGCGTTCATAGATGACTCATGATAAATGCTAATGCCTTGTGTTTGTAATGCCCAGTGCCTCAGGCAGTGAACAGACGGACTCTGGGAGAGCTGTGTGCTCATCTGCGGGAGAGGCGCCCCCTTCTGCTCTCCCTGCCTCGTTGCAGCCATCAGGACCTAAGCACAATTCCCTACGCAAAACTCAAAGCTCTGCGCCCTGATACCCTAGTCCATGCTCTTGTCCGGGTCACACACACCAACATGGTAACAGGTAACACCATAAGTCATATGGATAATGACTTTGCCCTGTACTAAATCACAATTTCAGGAAGCTATCCTGTTTTTCCATTTATTACAGTGTATACTCAAGAATAGTTCCAAACAATTACTACATCATAGGGATACCATAATCATACTATTAATTTATGGTTCATAATCATAGCATAGGAAGATGGCTTTATATTACAACTCAGCGTAGTGTTTCCCTTTGTTTTCAATGAACTGTGTGTTCTCTGTGACGTCACTGAAGCTATTTGTGTCGTTGCCATAACAGTGGTGTTAACAGGCTGTTTTCCCCTCAGCCTGGCGGGATGAGGCCCAGGGGATCTCCCGGGTGGCTGGAGTTCAGAGATCAGTGTTGACTGTGGAGCAAGCAGATGGCCATCAGGGGGCAGTAGTGCTATGGGGTGCTGCCCTGGCATGGCTGGAGCGCATTCAGAAGCATAAAGGTGTTGTAAAGCAATTTCAGTTGATAAAAAAACAACAAATGTTATGTTAGATAACCCAATAAAATGAACCCAATAACCCAATTATACAAACACAACACAAGTCACCTGCATTTACATCTTCATCTACATATTATTTTTCATTTTCTTCTCTGCACATGTGCAGAGGCGCTGTGGGATTTCCGGATGCTTCTTGTGAAGCAGGATGTGACCTCAGGTCTCCTTGAGCTTCATTCAACTCCCTGGGGCTCCTGCCAGGTTGTCTCTCCCAGTGATAACCGCTGTGCAGAGTTCCTCAAGCTGGGCCAGAACAACCCAACTAACTCCTGTATAGAAATTGACCTACGTACACTACTGTCCCAGAAGTACACAGGTTAGGACCGCATGGCTTCACAAATACTGTCGTCCACTTCGATATGTCTGTCCGAGGGTGTGTGTCCATTTGTTGTGTCTCTGTGATTCACTGTTATCTCCTTCCCAATCAGGTGATGTGGAGCTTAAAGCACAAATAACAGGCTTCCAGTTTCAAGGCAGCCCAGCCCAAAACACCTGGCAGGTGATTAACAGCCATATGAGCCTTGAGAGAATTTTGGAGATTGTCTCTGGAGACGTGACTTTCACCGGGTGTGGGCGCTGTGCTGTGGAGTTGGACACTGATGACAATGGAATCTACAGGCCCTGCTACCCGTGCCTACCACACACTGCTGTGCGACACTACTACAGGTCAGTCTCTCAGAATCAGAATCCGATTGCTTTGGGCTAAGTGAGTTGGTACCCACAAGGACTTTGGATCTGATGGTGACACACCAATACAGACAATATAGTGCAGGGCGATATGTAGCAAAAAAAGGTGTTTGGATAATTTCATATAGATTTTTGCAAATTATGTTTTTTCACTTCTTCAGACCCTATAGTTTGCAAAACTACCTGTTTCCAATTTTTTCCCAGACTGCACAGGTCCAAAATCCAAGATGGCCGATATCACCAAAAATGGCAAATAATCGCCTTTTTAAACATTTTAAATGGATATATGTTAGGTATTATCATTATATACATACATTTCTAATACAATTGAATGGCTTAGGTAATAAATATGACCATGGGTGACATGAGATGTCATGATTATCAACCAGTGATGGGTGTAACCACCTTTATGCTATTTATTGGCATACCCGGAAAAACACGTTGACTGATTAAAAGTTTCCTTCACATAACCTAATAATCATTTGAATTAAAGTAATGTTAAGCACTCACCCCAATAGATTAGATTAGATTAGATTAGATTCAACTTCATTGTCATTGCAGAGTACAAGTATGAAGACAATGAAATGTGGTTTGCGTCTAACCAGAAGTGCAAAAAAAGGAGAAAAGTGCAATTTGATATACAAAGTATCGACAGGTGGTGCATAGACAGGTCAAGAAATTTAGTGCAGTGTAGACAGTAGTATACAGTTGATTTATATAAGGTAGAGAGGTTTAGAGTAATATAAATATGTGCAGTGCACCTTATAAGAGCAGAATAAATATGACTATGTAATGTGAACAATGTATAAACAACATACATTGGGTGGGGGTGTCTGCCTCCTTGTTGTCCCTGTCAAGGTTGCTATGGTCGTGGACACCTCAACAGGCACAGGCAAGGAGGCATTGGGTGGGGGTGGGGGGGGCTTTGTAGGTTGGTTGTCACCGGAATGCAGAGCTAGAGTTCAGCTTCAGGAAAGCTTCCTCTGAACCTGCTGTGCGCCTTATGCAAGCATCACTTGCCCTGGATGGCCTCAATGGAGGGGAGTGAGGAACCGGTGATGCGTTGGGCAGTTTTCACCACCCTCTGCAATGCTTTCGGGCGTGGGCAGAGCAGTTGCCATACCAAACTGTGACACAGTTGGTAAGGATACGCTTGATGGTGCAGGGGTAGAAGTTCACCAGGATCTGAGGAGGCTGTGGACCTTCTTTAGCCTTCACAGATAGAAGAGACGCTGGTAAGCCTTCTTGATCAGGGTAGAGGTGTTGAGGGTCCAAGAGAGGTCCTCAGAGATGTGGACACCCAGAAATCTGAAGCTGGTGATACACTCCACTTCAGTCCCATTGATGAGAATAGGGGTGTGTGCAATGAGCTCTTTGGTCTTCAATAATTCTGTTAACAGGACTTGCAGGAAATTGTGGGAACATATGAATTTGTTGATTATATGCAAGCCTAATGCTGCCTCCATCCATGAATTGGACTGGTTTCAGAAACAGCATCATCTGAACAATCTACAGAGAGTAGCTCAGTGCAATTAACACACACATTGGATAGCATCTTAATAGATGGCATGGCTGTTGTGCAGGAGATGGTTGTCAGGAAAAGTGACATAGGCTGTTGCTAAGATCTGGCAGAATGCTTCTTTGAAAATGTTGAAAGTAAGGCACAAGGCTACAATGAGATATAGGCTACTTATTATTTAACAACTATACCATCACAAACTCCATGAAAGACAGGACAAAACAGGTCCATACAATAGGAAAAGCACATGATAAGGGATGCAAAATACAAGACTACACCTATCAAAGACTTTAAAGCTTTCCTGGGATCGAAGGAAACCAAAACCAACCTCGTCCTCTACCTTGCTCATAAAGCTGTTGAACTATGTAAACTGCCAGTCACAGTTCACACACACAAAGGTGGCAGTAGCAGTAAGTAATTTTGGCAAAACCCCACATATCTACACATGTCATACAGATGTCTTGGTGCTTGCCCTTCGCAGGGTACCAGACATCAACAAAGACAGTCTCATTATCATGGGCACTGGAGAACGTCGACAAAAGATACATCTCAGCCTAGAGATCTTGACGCAACCTAGCGGCAGCAAATGTAATTTCCAGCCAGGGTAGTCTAGCAACTCTCCGTTGGCTTGTGAGGTGGAAAAAACAAACTTCGGTCCGGCCAATCACATCGTGCATAGAGTCGGTGGACCTATCGGGTATCCTATTGTATCCTATCAGGAAATTGAAAGACAACCGTTTGTCCTGCCATTTACCGTTTATCCCGTGGAAAAGGAAAGGTTTCTGTTTCAAGTCAATCAAGGCATCATGATGTCATTAACACACTTTGTAGGATGTAGTAGGTCCTCATTCATCTCCAGACGTGTTAGCTGGATGTGAGAAATTTGTGTGTCAGCTCCTCAAAACCTGGTTTTCAAACAGCTAAAGCCCTTCGGTGGAACTCGGGAACTAGGGCAATCCAATCCCTATGATTACCCTACCATCGCCTATTGCTGTCCCCATGCTCAGATTCCTGTCTGCGCAGCCTAGAGACCCACTACTTGCCCGATGACAACTCCTATCCCTATGCACAATTCTCTCAATTCTCTTCTCTTCAATAATGAAACAAGATGAGGATTTTTTAAAAAAAAATTATATTATTTACATTTTTTCTCCAAATTTCTTGGCAAATGTTGCAATACATCTTTTGTAAATAGTCTGTATCTCACTTGTCTACCTTATTATGTGTATATTTATTAAAAAAAAAACATTTAGGCCTTTATATTATTTTTCTGCATATATTGTCCGCCGTCTAGAATTGTGGCATTGAAAATGAAGAAAAAAATTGGAAACAGGTTGTTTTGTATTCAGTGGGGTCCTAGCAAGTAAAAAATCACCACTTGCAAAAATCTATATGAACCGTTCCTAAAATTACACGATTCCCCATACTAATAAGCAATATGCAATACAACATATAGACAATACTAATACAGTATATCATCTCACAGTTTACTCAATGATGAAAAAGTGCCAGTGACCCTGGTTGCCCAAATCCCTCTAATGCTATGACAAGTGTTAGCCAATGGAGACAGTGGTTTGAAGCTGCCTGTGCAATCCAGTGGATTTCTAAGTGCCATATGATCAGAGCTTGTGTCAGACCAGATCAGAGCAGCATTGTCTCCTAGCAACTGAGACCTTCTCGACTACAGATTCAGTAACTGACTCATTAGAAGGGATGAACAGCTGAAGGGCTAACTAAAGAAACTGTCTGGAGTCTCGAGACCCTTCATCTGGACTAGGCGGGCTCCATTTAAACAGACCATTTGGAAGGGTTTGCTCAAGAGCTTACGGCCTCTGTTACTCACTCAGTGCACTCACTGAATGAGTAATGAGTCTTTCCTTGCCCTTGTCGTCTTAGTGCCTGCTCTAGGAAGTCTCAAGTTCAAGCCGAGCTCTGTAGAGTGGTGAAACACATATTCGTATATTGTGGCACTATATAAATAAAACTGATTTTTTTTTTTCTCTGTTGTTGTAGCTCTAAGCGTGTTACCGTATTGTGTGCTGTGTTGGTTTTCCCCAGGCCAGTGGTACTGACGGTAAAGGATGGTGAGTTCCAGGTGTATGTACAGGTGCCTCCCACTCTGGTGCAGAGGGTTCTTCTGAATACTCCCCCAGATAAACTGAGCAAGACCGTGGGTGAGTGAACAGCTTGTCACTGCTTCTGCTTTGCTCACCCAGACTACTGAAGCATGCTGCTTCCATAGTTAAATATGTGTGAGATTGATTTGCTCATTGTCACTGTGCATACAGTCCATCTACACAGCTACATTCCACTACTTATTTCCTCCGTTATACTTACTTGACCTTTCTGTTCATTCAGTTAACAGATTAATTTATATGTATCATTTTTTTTATGAAATAAATAAATATGTGATATTTTCATTAGCCCCACTTCTCTCTCTCTCTTTTTCTCTCTCTCCCTCCCTCTCTCTCACTCACTTACTCACTCACTCAACATCAAACTTCTCTCTCTTTTCTCTCTCTATCTCTTTAGCTCCCTCCTCTGATGTTAGGCATGTCCAGGTGGTGGCAGAGAGAATCCATTCTCTGTTGGCTACTGCCCACCGCAGCCCTTTTCTCCTGACTGTCCGAAGCCAAATCCAGTGTGATGAGAACAGTGTTCCCATCATCCAAGACTTTGTCCTGCTGGACTTCAGTCCAGTAAACCCATGAGCCCCTGTTGTGGAAGCTCTCTGAATCATTCCTGGGCACGTATCCAACTTAAAGAAGGGCAACTGATGACAAAAGAACTGAGAGAATCTGCACCTAAACAGAGGTGTGGGATAAGATTATATTATAATTTCATGAAATAGTTAGGGTTGATAGAGTAGCCGCACACTCCTTTCTCTTTAAACTATTTATTAACCAACGTTTCAGCAGACAGCCTTTATCAGGATTCAATGTAACTGATGGCAACCAATACCTGTGATTTTGAACACTTGTACTAATTATTGTTTTTATAAAAATATTTTTGTAAGATGTGTTGTAATGTTGAAAATGCCCCCGCAAATGGGGATGCATTAGACGGGAATCGTGATGACTCATTCTGTCATCCCAGAGAAGTCCAAAGTGTTCTCTTGTGAGGCTCCCAGCCCCTCCACCCCCAGAACTACAAACTGCATTCACGTTAGTGTTGTCATGTGTGAGAAATCTCCTTTGGATCTGCCAATACACAGCTACTATCTCACATTGGTGGTGGTGCGGTTATAGCACATCTGCCTTATGCACCCTGGCATGGTGTATTGCACTTCAGTAATGTGAAATGTCAAAGTTTTTTTTTTTTTTCCCCCTTCATCTACTTCCTGAATTTTTGGTCAACGATACCCGGGACACCGAAACACCGGGGCACATGAAATTTGGTGGGTATGTAGCCCCACTAGACTTTTACGGAAAATTTTGTTTGGTCCCCGGGGGCCACTTCCCCACCGCGCTGGGCCCCCCGAAACCCAAATAATGCATTTTTTCCTAAATAACTACCTGAACCGTGGCAATGAGGATGAAGAATTTTTTATGGTATGTTGGTCTCAAGGGCCCACATCAACCTGGCCCATAATCGCTCATTTGTGATTTGCACCCCCCCGGTAAAAAAATAAAATGCAATATCATTCTGCTTTAATCACCCCAATCTTCAGTTAATCTTCAGTTAAGATGCACCAAATTTTATGTGTATGATTGACCTGGCATTCTCTGGGGGTATGCCAAGTTTCGTAGAATTTCATCCATGGGGGGGTCTAAAAGTAGATGGCGGTGCACACATGCACACACACACAGGCACGCACATACTATCGGTATCGGCAATTAGAACAGCCGATACATAATTACAAATTCAGTAGGATTAAAGGAAAGCCAAAAATATTCATCATCATCATCACGGCTGCATTTCCAGTATTGGCGATACATAGTCGTTTGTCCACTAGATGGCGCATGTTGCAGTGAGATGTATTTTGTTGGAAGTTAAAAGTGGGTTGGAAAAACAATGGAGGCTTCCTACAAGGTCTGTAGTTTACTGCAGAGAACATCTAATAAGGATAGGACTAGTTCCACATGAAATGTAATTCCCATTAATTCTTGAAGCCGAAATAAATCTGAGAATGTTTATCGGACATGCTTGGTTTGTACTGCAGGTAGGCTACGTTAATCGTATACAAGTTATCCTAGGACGTAGGTAAAATAATGTTAGACTACCGTTAGCATTGGTTGAGTGATGGAGGCTAATTTGATTATTGATGTATTTGTAGAAAACCATAAATGCGGTTATAGGCTACCAAGCAAATTGATAACAGCACTAATTGTATCTTTCGACTGTCACCTCATTTGCTTATGACCATAACCTAGGCTACTAACAGGAGCTAAGTGAGTTAGCCACAACACGTTCGCTACGTGATGGTTTTCTAATGGAAAATATAGTCTTCCTGAAAGATAACCTGTCTACGATGCATCCTAAACACAAGGCTGGGACATTTAGCTTAGAGTCAACGTTCATTCCCAAACACCCATATAGGCTACTTCAACCCTTTATTTTCAAAGGTGATTCAAGTAAGGAAGAGCATGGCTCAAAGTAAAGTAACTAGGACTGAAACTACATAAATTCGTCAAAGTGAATCATTTGTGTCAACTCGCCATGTAGATTTATTAACGCACCTGTGATGATCTACATCTCCATTTACCAAATGTTTTAGAGCGCACATTGAGAGATTTATCCATGGCTATGGATAAATCTATTGCCTAAGGCCATACCATGAGACTGAGACGCTTTTTGTTTGTTCGAAGTGCGTGTTTAGGGTGTGAGAGGGGAGTCGATGTGCTTTGATTCCAGCTTGTTAGTTGTAGTCTTTGCGATTAAAAACACGTGTGTGTGTGTGTGTGTGTGTGTGAAGTATCCAAACAACGAAGTGTCCACTTCAATTGCGCTTTCCGTGATTTACACAGCTGCGTGAAATATACTGATATGCAAAACTATTAACTTTTCGCCAAGAGGTGGCAGCTTAAGTCCGCTTGATACTGTAAGCCTTTGGTTCCCAAATTAGATTTTATTTGGGTCGCCAGCATAGCCTAGTGACAATTTATCTACCTTATATCGTTTGTTAACAGTCACGTTTTGTCATAACTCCCTCTATGCATTTTTTCATTTAGAATAGCTCTGAAACCGGGGGGCGAACACGTCGCAGGGCGGGCGCCAGTGCGTGGATATCTCAATCGCAAAATTAAACAATATTTCTATTGGGCGCCTGGGTGAACTCACCCTGATCTGCCAGCGATTTCTTTTTCGACTTCTTAAAAGATTGAGCTTGGTCTGGCGAAAGCCAGATTAACCATGGACCTCATAGTTGCAAAATGCAAGGGAACATGAATCAGCCTATTATTTGCACAAACAATAACGGACAGTAGCTGTTCAACTTGGCCCATTAAGATGTGTACGAACAGTCTAGCAAAGCATTTCATGAATGCCATTTTGGACATGTCAGTTATTTGCACCACTGGGTAAAACTGCATTTTGATTTAGACTACTGGTATTTGTGCATAGACAATAAAGCTGAATATCATATGAACTAGATGACTAAACTTATGCATATGTAGAAGAAGAAACATTCACAAAAAAACATGACATGACCTCTCTTCTTGATAGCTGTTGAAAACTGCATGGAACTGACAGGGATTGTTTTGTTTAATAATAATAAATAAATAAATACATTATGCTGCTGCTTTCCCAAATAAAATGTAGCCTACAGGTGTACCTTTCATCAGTCCAGTTGTAATGGATGGACTGTGATGAACTGCCCTACTTGTGATTGTTTAGAGATTTTAAAGGTTTTATAACAATGCTACACATTTTTTGGCAAGTGCTACAAATCTATTCACCTTTTCAGCGCCAGTATACTTTGTGTGCGGCCGCAAACAGACATTCCAAACAAGCAGACACAAAAGTTTCAAGAGTGGGGGATGGAGTAGAAGATGGAGACAAATTCATTAATATGATTTATTTTTCGCAGCATGGATGTACAGGACTGTACAGGACTGTCTTGGAGGTCTACAGACAATTCCTTCGACTTCATGCTTGTTTTGTGGTCTGACATGCACTGTTAACTGTGGGACCTTATATAGACAGGTGATGCAAAGGCTGTGAATACTTATGTACAAGTGATTTTTTTCATTTTTTATTTTTAATAAATTTGCAAAAATCTCAAACAAACTTTTTAAAGTTGTCATTATGGAGTATTATGTGTAGAATTTTGAGGGGGAAAAAATAATTTAGTCAATTTTTGAACAAGGCTGGATAACAAAATGTGGAAAAAGTGAAGCGCTGTAAATACTTTACGTATGCACTGTATACAGAATCACTCTGACACATTTGTACACAAAAGTGAAGCTGTATGTTGTGAATTGTTCTAAAATTTCCTGTCTGGATGAAGGGCCAGATGCTGCAGGGGAATACCCAGGGCTCAGGTCCTCCAGTAAATGAGCATGTGAGCATATCTAATGTGCATGTTGTTTCTTTTATTGTGGAAAGCACAGTAATATTTTTTGTGCAGGACATTGGCCAATATAAATAGACTACATTGGAAAGAGTGGTGGTTTCTGCAATCAGTTTGACGGATATTATCCCAGAGGAGAATGTCACCAACACAGAGAGATTTGTGTTCTGTATTCTTTTGGATCTCACATCGATGGTGCCATTTCCTCCTTCAGGCTACCTCAAAAAATACTTATGAGCAGAATAGTGTAGCGTGCCAGCATAGACAGTCCTGGAATGGTGGACTGTGCAGCGCGTGAATAAATGTTGACGTTAAAAACCATGCAAAGTTAGCAATGTTGTCATACCTGTTGTCAAACCGTGTTCTACGGTTAGTTAGAGTGTTTAGACTCAGGTTTGGCCGGTGCGTTACAGCCTAAAGCGGAGGTTCAGGGCTGGGGCATAAGGACCGGGACCGGCCCGGTATGTAGTGTTCATGTTTATGATGACTCAATAAAACTCAGTTCAAAAGCAAATCTCTGGAATGGTACAATAGGGTAGATCATGGTATTGTAACATTTGATAGGCGAGACAATACCTGCCAATTTAGCAACATATATGTCATGCATTTCAGACCAGAATTATTGGAGAACCGAATGCTCAGTGGCCGCTCAAGTTTCGCTAATAAAAACCTCAAAACAGTATATGTTCTAAAGATTGAGTCGTAGCCTACCAGTCACGTCAAATTACAGTATATCTTGTCATATTCTTACTTCAATTAAGCTAAATTACAGAAACGAGGATACATCTGACAGCCACCTATAGGCCCATTTGACAGGTGGGTGGGACTTGACAGTGCGCTCCAATCGCAGTTGGTGACATGGCCATGCGCTTGCGGAATTCCCCCAACAGTCCGGGGCTTTCCAGATGTTAGTGAACAACTCGTGTTGTGGAGAGTTGCTTCGCCGAGTAAACACTGGGATTGTCTTTTGGAATACAAACAGCACCTGAAATTGGTGTTCATTCTTCAGCATTCAGGAGGATTTTTGATACTTAGCTATTCGCTTCGTTTGCTCTTTATTTCTTGTTCTCTGTTTATTTCTGTTTCGCAAGTGTCTGCTGGTAATGACCAACATCTGGACTTCACACCTAGAAGTAAGACAGCACCATTATTTGAATATCTTATGACAGCCTAATGAAAATGTCACATAATTCGATATAACGTGTTTACATTAGTTGCACGCTGTTACACATACGGGCTCTGTTGTGCATTTACTGCGATGTGTATGCTACCCTAATGGACAGATGAATCTTGCTTGTTAAAACTTTATTTCATTCACAGATCCCTGTGTTATCTGAAACTTTGTGAATGAGAGTAGGCCTATGCAAATGTATAGTGTATATCATGTAATTTATTATGTTAAAAACGCAAAATGTTGATAAGTGCTTAAAGCAGGATGCACACTTATCTGGAAATTCCCTTGGAGGAGTTTTGCGTTTTGGGCAGGCTACCTAAAAGCGTGGTGACTTTGCTCGCCTTATTGCTAAGGGGAAAAGGGGGAATTACATCCATGGGAAATAACAGTACCTGACTGATCTATAAACGTTTTGTTAACAGTTGCAGAGTAAAATAAGAGCCGATGACCCTGTTGCAAACGGCATGTCGGGAGGACTGAGGTACGTGCCTGTCAATGTAAATCGTATGCAAAATAGTATTGACAAATTAAATTAGATTAACTTTTAACGTATGCCTAGGTTCCAAGGGTATATCAGGCACATTTCTTTCTCCACTATGAGTGGGTAATTTTGGCAATCTTATTGAAGATCTAGAGGAAATGTTGAATTGCTATGTGAAGTTATGCCTGACTTTGTTGATACATCAAGCAGGTTGTCAATGTGTCTGTGGGTGGAAAACTACAGACCTTGAACACTTACAAAATGTGTAATTTCTTAATGAATGATTATAAATTGATGTTACTTGATTGGCAGACAAATTGTCATTGTCTTAGGCCTCTGCTGAAAATGTTTAGAAATGTCTTAACTTCCTGTGACAATGCTTGAAAAAAAGCCAGAAAATTGTTGTCTCAAAGTTTGTTATTTGTCACATATGTCTTGCTGTTATATTTTTTAATCTTTGTGACAAAAATATTTTATCCAATAGCCCAAGGTTTTTGGTCCTATAGATAGACATTCTCATACTTCACCTTAGAGCATGAACTATATGCATATGAGCATTTGTCATCACTTTTGTGAAACCACCTCTTGTTTTTGTCACCAGTTCATGAATGAAAGTCTTGTTCAATTCCACCCAAAGCTGCTGCAAAGTAAATACATTGTCATTGTCAAAAAGAATGAGGTAGATAGATAGATAGATAGATACAGTAGATGGATAGATACTTTATTGATCCCCAAGGGGAAATTAATGGCAACGTATTTCACAGTTCAGTGGGATAGTGCTTGAGGTAAGAAATGTCTGTCACCCCTCTCTCTACCTTAAGAACAGAACACAGGAAGCTGTTGACTGCATTGGGCAATAGGGGGTAGAATGATTTGGGGCAATCCCGCGAACCCCTTTGGGGTATTCCATGTCACTGTTGGCAGGAATGTGTTTCAGACTGATTTTGAGGCTGTGTAATTTCACAACAATAAAGAGAGAGTGAGTGTGTGTTTCAGTTTGATCAGAAATCCATTTAAAAAATTCAATAATGCTTCCTTAATAAGAATATTCCCCTGGTGGGAAGAACAAAACAAAACTAATTATGAAATAATGGCATGGAGGTCACACTTCAGAATTAATCTGTTCTCAAGTATGTAGAATGAGAGCACTGGCGTGCATTTCTCACTCTGACATCAGTGGCAGTACTGAGTCGGTATTCACGGGGCTTTCCTTTTTTTCTGCAGTCCACTTCCTGGAAGTAACATGAGCAAGCAGGGTGGAGGGAGGGGGCGATAGAGAGAAACAGAGACAGAAAGAGAGAGAGAGAGGGCGACAGAGAGGGAGCGAGACAGAGAGCAAGGGCCATCGCGTAGCCATCTGAAAGTGAAAGCAACTTTGAATTGGTCATTTCTCAAACACCAAAACCGTCTTTGTTTGTGTTCTGACGTGTTGTTTTTTCTTTGTAGTGTCAGGAGGAGATTTCTAAAAGACTAAGACAGCTTAGCATGAGTTTTCGCTGACTATCGTACGTGTTCCTGGTGCTGTGTACTTAGGAAACACAGCTTCCGCAAGCTAATCTTCTGCTTGCCTCAGTGGCTGTGTCAGAGGCAGACGTCTTCTCTGTTTCTGAGACATGTCTTAGACCAGTATTAGTTCTGTTTTCTTATATTTACATTCTTCACTTTTTCAGAATGGATGAGTCCCAATATAGCATGAAAATGCTAGAGAGTGAGGTAAGGTACTTTTTATAAGCAATGTTATATTTGTGGATAATGAGTTGTAGGATCTCTCACTGTCAGCAATAAACAGTGTTGAAGCTCAGCCAGGTTTGTTTACATCAGTTCAGTTTTTGACAAATGTGCTGGCCTGACTGATTTCTCTTATATTTTGTCTCCACAGTTGTTAATGGAGAGCAGTTACATAGAAAATGCCTTCATGCCACATTTAGACATAAAGAGTGAACCTTATGCCATTGAAACAGGTGAGGTGGGAGTGCCAAATTCTAATTTATAATCTGTACTGAGGAAATGTGTTTTGTGTCCAGACTAGCAGTAATTTCAAGACACAGCTTTATTGTTTAAACCAAGTTTAATAGATTTCTTATTTCATTCTATTTCAAGGATCTATTTATCCTTGAGTATATATTCATAAAAGACTCTTTCCTTTTTTCAAAGTTGATGGACCCTATTTACAAATCATAGAGGAACCAAAACAGGTAATTCATATTTTTAACATTTTGTACTATACACATATGCTAGTATGAATAATCCATGATCATCAAAGTGTCTGTCTGATCTTGAAAGCTGGTATTTCTTGTTGATCCAAGAATCTTAGACATGTGGTTTGACATGGTGTCACGCTGAAATTGGCATGTGTTTTTATGGCTGTCCCCCATTCGCGTTTCCTCTGTGTGTTGTCAGCGAGGCTTTCGCTTCCGTTATGAATGTGAGGGACCATCGCATGGAGGGCTGCCTGGAGCGTCCAGTGAAAGAAACAGAAGGACGTACCCCACCGTCAAGGTCAGCCCATGTTCCTCCGTCCAACATTTTACTTTCTAACATGTACCAATACACTAAACTAAATGTGTGTGTGTGTGTGTGTGTGTGTGTGTGTGTATGTGAAAAAAGGCTACATGCACAATACTGACAAATGCTTACAGAAGATTAGGCTACTAGGTAAACTAGGCTCCATAATGAGGCCCCTTTAACAAACTCCTACTTTGACAACGCAGGTGTGTAACTACATGGGCCATGCTCGAGTAGAGGTGCAGCTGGTGACGCACACTGACCCTCCGCGTGTCCACGCTCACAGTCTGGTGGGGAGGCAGTGCAATGAGAATGGGACCTGCATGGTGGACGTCGGACCCAATGACCTCCAGGCACAGTGAGTGTCCTTCAGACCCTTGCCTACAGTGCCTACCTGATAAAGACGATATCAGGGCTGGCTTAATTTGAGACTAGACCTGCGTATACCTTATGGAGAACTGTTTATTGTGCTTTCAGCAGACATATAGTGGTAGTGGTAGCTGTGGGTTTAATTCCCGGCCTCCACCGTTGTGCCCTTGAGCAAGGCACTTAACCCCTAGTTGCTCTGGGGAGAATGCTTTTTGGATCTAAAACACACCAATTCCATCTTCACCAAACTCTGCCACTTCCTGTCTGCATTTGCGGTGCAATATTCTTCCTCACTGTTTTGCTGTCTCTGTCTGTGTGTGTGTGTCCAGGTTCAGTAATTTGGGTATTTTGCACGTCACCAAACGGGGCGTCATGGAGGTGTTGACCAAGAGACTGACAGAGGAGAGGAGAAGGCAGAGGGAGTCAAACTACCATTTCAGTGGTAAGAGACTTCCATCAGTCACCACCATCATACCTGCACTGACTATACCTGTGTTCAGATCAGCCACACATTCACCATAGTGCACTATATAATATATGGATGTTCTGATCACAGGTTATAACTTGAATGAAACAATTGACCAGTGAATTATTGGTGGTCAGTGAATGATTAGTATATTCCTAATATTTACACAGCAAATGTGTATTCCATCTTCTGTTCATGGTAGTTGTGTTGAGTTGTTGAGTTATGAATATATCCAGCTGCCCTAGCCGTAAGTGAGCTGAACTCCTGAGCTGAATTTCCTCCTTCCTTGTTCCTCATGTCCTCCTTCTTCTCTCCTTGTCATACTCACAGACGCAGATCAGCAGGCTATTCTTAACGAGGCCAAAGAACTGAGCAAGTCCATGGATCTCAACATTGTGCGGCTGAAGTTCACAGCGTACCTCCAGGACAGCACAGGGGCATTTACTAGAGCCCTGAAGCCTGTCATCTCCAACGCCATCTATGACAGCAGTGAGTCTAGCTCCCTCCGGCTTTAATAAGCACTCCATGACATTTAACTGTACGTTGCTAAACAGTATATTTCGTATTTGTATTTGTATTTTTTATTTGTATTTGTATTTTTTATACTGTCGTATTGTATTGTTCTTACCATGCAGTTGCATATTGGGCGCATTATCATTATTTTAAACAAAGCATTATTATAGTATAATTGTAATAAATCTAGTTTTTCTAATGGACCGGTTATTTCTTTCATGTCAGAATTCTGCCTAAGCTGACTGACTTGTCATTTTCAAGGCTTTTAGCAAAGTCCAACACGATCGTAACTCTGTTTTTCTTTTCACCCAGAATCACCCAATGCCTCAAACCTGAAGATCTCACGTATGGACAGGACCTGTGGCTCTGTTTTGGGTGGTGATGAAATATTTCTGCTTTGTGATAAAGTACAAAAAGGTGAGTGAGTTTTAGTCCGTAAAATATAAATTTAAATAATAAAATATAAATTTAAATAATCCCAATTTTCAGAATTTCTGAAAAAATGAAAAAGATTCCCTGTGAAAGAGCTCATGCTGATCTGCTTGTTTTTGTTACCTCCAGATGATATTGACGTTCGCTTCTTTGAGGAAGACGATGAAGGGGGTTGGGAGGCCTTTGGAGATTTCTCTCCCACAGATGTACACAAGCAGGTGTGTGGATGCAGCTATAGCTTGTTTTAGGTGTATGGCCATCAGGCTGCCCATCACCTCCTGCTCTCCTAACATCTGTTCTGTCTTTGTGATTAATGCTGAACTTCACGGATAAACCGGAAAAACAGGTCTAATTACATCTGCTTGTGTAGTGATAACATTGATTCTGACAGGGATTCAGTGATCGGCAAATTGTTAATAGTGTTGACCTGCTTTTTCAATTCTGTTTCATTGTCTGTATGTTAATGTTTTGCACAAAAGCATTTTTACAACCATCAACACTGATTTGAGTATCCAATTTAATCAGTGGTCCAGACAAACACTGCTGTTTTATATATGCCTATATACCTATATACAATTATTTATAATTATTTGTACAATCTATGTGTCAGAATCAATGTCAACAAGCGTATGTGATTAGACCTGTTTTTGTGGTTAGTCTTTGTTTTTAGACGTTTGCCATTAAACCTCATTCTCTGAAGAGTTTATCAGCTGTGACCTACCTAAATCACTGGTTCTGCAGTTGGTGGCTAATTCTGTGTATCTGTGTTTTTTGTCTGTGCGGACAGACACACACTATAGACAAATGTGAAACCTTGAAACTGATATTTTCTGAACTGGTTATCATACCACAAAAATATTGTACAGTTACAACCCTAGTCGCCTCTGTCGCATACTTGGTTCATAGTCACATGGCAATGATAACTGGATAAAAGTGCAAGAGCAGGTGAAATCAACTTAATTGGTTTCAGTTCACATTTATAGAATCTAGGAATTTACCACAGCATAGAGCAGTGCACAGTAGACTTCTTGTATTTGGCTTTGAGTGGTTTTCTAAATGTTGGTTTCCATTCAGTATCATATCAGTATAACTGACTTATGTCTTTCTCCTTTACCTGCTTGCAGTATGCCATTGTGTTTAAGACTCCACCGTACCACAGCACAGAGATTGACAGAGCAGTTACAGTGTTCCTGCAGCTAAAGAGGAAGAAAGGAGGAGATTGCAGTGAACCCAAACAGTTTACCTATGTGCCTCAAGTTCAAGGTAAATTTCAGTGCAACTTTCACATTCCCTTGCCGTGCTCTAGTAATATAGAAGCTAAAGCTGAAAGCTAAATATAGCATTCAAACGTCAGTCTGATCTCATTTTTAACACATTCTTCTTTTCTTTCTCTTTCTTTATCACTGCTTCATCTGTGTTGTTCAGATAAAGAGGAAGTCGAACGGAAACGGCAAAAGTCCCTGCCTCACCCGCACTTTGACTCATGGCCTGGGCCCCAAGGTGGGGCAGGCGGCTCGGGGAGAGGCGCCGGGGGATTCGGAGGCCCAGGGGGAGGCATGGGGGGCGGAGCAGGTGGGCACTTTTTGACTCAAGACATTACATTCCATTGTCATTTAATTGAGGCTCTTATCCAGAGCGTCTTACAGTGAACTCACTACAGGGACAGTCCCTTTGGAGCAACTTGCTCAGGGGCACAATAGTGGGAGCCTATCGCATTGTACTCACAACCTTCTGGTGTACCACCAGAACCTCTAGCTCACCACCACTACTCCATCACACATCATTCACCGTCATCAGTCCCATGTAGCCAAAAAACATAGTGAATATTGACTTTTATCCTTCTGCAGGCTGCGTCCTAGTCCAAATCTCTTTATTGCATAAATCTTGTGAAGCTCTTCCGAGCTCTCTGCTATGCATCACTTAGAAATACACAAAGTACATTTTTAAACAGACACTTACTTTAGATGTCTGGCCAAACTCTGCAGGCTACAACCGCTACAACAATCAGATGGATGGCCCAGGCTTCTATGGCGGCGGGTGTGGAGGGTTCGGCGGCGGTGGAGGGCTGCACATGTCTGCTTCCTCTGGGCAACAAACATCGGCAGTCCAGCAGCAGCAGGCAGCAGCAGCCAGTAGCCCATCACCCATTCCAGTGCAGCAACAGCTCCTCCAGATCGGTAAGCTTCCACGGCACGCAGACAGGGTCTGAGCCACGCCGCAGCTGAGCTGGGCTGAGTTAGTTACATCGATTTTGCAGTATTGCAGGCTTACTATTGCCTTGAGTTGAGACTTACCCTGAAATACTGTAGTTGATATAATTTACACTTAAGATGTTTTTTTTGTGTGTGTGTACACATGAGATTTTTATCCCAATTGTATTTCCATATTTACACCTCTTTCACTGTATGATGCCATTATCTTAGCTTGGCTTTACAATAAAGTGATCTTGGGGAATAGGGGAAGATATTTTTTTCACGGTTCACATGATAATTGTACATGACATGTTTACTGTCACTGACACTGAGTCTGTGCTGTCCCTCTACTGTGTCGTGCAGCTGCGGTCCTGCAGAACAGAGCCACATACACGGCCAAGCGCACGGCCCGCGCTCTACTGGAGTACTGCAGCAGCGGGGACGTGCGCCCCCTCCTGGCCGTGCAGAGACACCTGTGCGGGGTGCAGGACGAGAACGGAGACACGTGAGTCCAGCCTTTGTGAACACCTCTTCTTCACATCTCTTACGCCTGTGCAGCGTTTGTTGTTGTTGTTGTTGTTTGATGTGCAGGTTGTTTTTGTGTATGTGTTGTGTTGTTGTTGACCGTGTTGCTGTTTGCGTTGTCGTTGCGGCCCCAGGCCCCTGCATCTGGCTATTATCCACCAGCAGCCGGCGGTAGTGCAGCAGCTGCTCCACTCCATCGTCGGCATCCCACAGCAGAACATCATCAACAGACTCAACCACCTGGGGCAGGTGAGGACACACTCCTAAACAGACAGTCCCTCTGCTCGTTCACCAGTCTTCCTGCCTTTTTTTTTGTGCACATGTAATTCCATTAGCTAGCTCAATTGAAAAACACCAGTTCATTAAATGCCATTTTTGCTTTCATAACATGTTTACGTGTTGACATATTCATGGGTGCTTGCTTTTAGTCTAAGAGAGGCCGCCCACACAGTGCACAGAGGCATATTTTACAAAACAAAAACAGGGTAAAAAGGACATTTCTCATAAATGCTCTCATTAATACTCTGTTAATAAATGGATCGACAAAGGCAGAGTGTACCACAAATACTTGTCCCGGTTCTCAATAGCAAGTCATAGCATCATCTTTTGGGTTAGAAAAAACTTTCAAAACATCCTTACCATCCATTACTCTTCCTACATCTATCTCGCTCTCCCTCTCTCTCTCTTTCTGTCTCTTTCTCTCTCTGGCCAGTCGCCGCTGCACCTGGCTGTGATCACCCGCCAGTTGAGGGTCGTGGAGCTGTTGCTGAGGGTCGGGGCGGACCCCTCGCTCCTGGACCGGGACGGACGTACTGTTGTCCACCTGGCCGCCCTTGGCGCCAACGAAGTCATACTCCGTCTCCTGCTCACACACCTAGGGGAGCGACACGCCCACCTGGTCAACACAGCTGACTTCTCAGGTGAGAGAGAGGGAGAGTGTACATGGAACTCATAGGCTGCCACAGACCCGGCTGCAGAGTATAGTAACAGAGGGGGCATTTGGGATTTCCAAGGGGGCACAAGTGCTTTTTTGTGTGCTTGGCGGCATAGACATTTTATGTCACAGTTGATGAATTAATAGCCTAATGTACTATTAATGACTAACCACGAGTAATGTCCACGAGTGTAGAGCCCCATCTGTTTTTCTAACATTCTAACAACATGCCTACCTGACCACCAAGTGTGAGTTCTCTGCCACTGCGTGTAGCAGTATCTACATGAAAGACCGTAGACCGTATCTACATGAAATACCCCCCCCCCCCTGGCTCCGGCCTGTCATTAAAAAAACTTTGCTAGTTTAACTTCTGTAGTGCTGTTTGCTATGTAACATTGTCAGCTGGTTTTCCTCCCTAAAGCAAAAGTAGATAGATAGATAAATACATAGATAGATAGAGTGACAGAGACCATTTCAGATACACATAGGAAAGGTGTTACATTTTATGTGCTATTAGATAGATGGATAGATCCAGCATGTGTGTGAAGCTTTACTCATCCATTGGCTGTCTCTCTCTCTCTCTCTCCTCTCCCAGGCCTCTACCCTCTGCACCTGGCTGTGAGGAGGGGAGGCGAGCGCTGCCTCAAACTCCTGGTTGAGTCGGGGTCCAAGATCAATGCTCAGGAGCAGAAAAGTGGCTGCACCGCCCTGCACCTGGCCGTCAAGGAGAACCTCTTCAAAGTGGCCTGTGTGCTCCTCACCGAGGTACTGGCCTCATCTGCTTTACTACACTCTTGTAGTCTATGCTCCACAGCCCTCTGAACAATATGCTACATTATTGAAACGATGTTAGCCGTAAGGTACTTTTTGAAAACTGGAGCATGAACCTTCACCTCATTCAATGTTGTGTTTAAATAGCCCATTGTGTCGATGCTGAAGCCTTCGCGATTCTTACATGGGTCTGATGATGAGTCATTTTGTGATATGAGAAATGGCAGAAATGGAAAATTATATTACTGTCAAGTCAAAGAGTAGTGATACCAAAGTGCATCCAGAACCTGATGATAAATTGTGTTTTTTATTTTATTTGATTACGCAAGGTTGGATTACTTAAAAAAATCAAGGTTTTTTTCAATTTCCTGAAATTGAATGGATTTGGATAGACAAGGTTTCCATCCAAGAGCAGTGAAATTCATGTTTCTATTTGAGGGCACAGTTAAAATGTACACAATCAGCTCATTTGAATTCAGTTATTTAGATAGTTGTGTTATTATAACCTGAGGGACGTGTGTACGTCAGAGAGGTTTTCTGTGGAATTTCAGAATGAGTGTACAGTATGTTCTCACCACAATGTGCGCAAGCCAGATCACATTCAGTTGCCTCTGTTTCACAAGCACCCCCTCACTCTCCTCTCCTCTCCTCTCGTCTCCTCTCCTAATCGGCTTGTCCATTCCTTCCCTCTAGCTCAAGGCAGATGTGAATGTTTGTACGTTTGGAGGAAACAGCCCCCTCCACCTGGCTGCTAGTCAGGGCTCCCCTCCTCTGTGTTCCATGCTTATTGCTGCAGGTGAGATACTTCACAGTTTTGCTTGTTATCATGTCTGTGCTGTTTTAAACTTTGAAGGCATCTGTGACTCTCTGAAAGGGTGCTTCCCCACAGGAGATAAGGAAATTGCCAAGCTGACTAACTAGTTTGAGCTTGAGAATTCAGCTTGACTACTAAATGTAATAACTTGAAGTTGCTAACCTGCAACTTGACGTCGGTTAGTTGTGATTTGCATACTTTTGCTTCAAGCTTCAGACAGGAACAGCTGAGTAAGACCGAAAGTGTTGTGCAGCCTGGACTGGAAAAGAAATAC
Source organism: Alosa alosa (assembly GCF_017589495.1). Lineage (NCBI taxonomy): Eukaryota > Metazoa > Chordata > Actinopteri > Clupeiformes > Clupeidae > Alosa > Alosa alosa. Next base: position 14,095,386 of record NC_063206.1, on the reverse strand, counting down.
AACTCTGTACTCTTGCAGGTGCCAACAAAAGCCTGGAGAATGACGAGCCACTCTTCTTCAGTTCCTCTTCCTCCGACGAGGATGAGGAGGATAGACGCGTGAGACCAGCAGACAGCAGACAGACTGAGGAGGATATTGGTGGACAGGTCCAAGCAGTGTCGTCCTCCCTGGAACGAATCCAAATAAACCCACGTAAAAGACCAGCAGGGGGACACAAACCGTTTGATCTGGCCAAATGTCAAAAGGTAAACATGCCTGTGGTCACACTCTCATAACTAATTGAAAGGTTTTCAGCAGCCTCTCTTGACAATATTTTTCAGCAGAGTATTTAAGACAAAGCAATTTGAGGTCCAGTTCATGCTAACATACACTTGGTTTGAAAAGTGAATACATAATCAGAGCTTTTCTACCTGTATACCGTAGTAGACATTAAGACAGGCATTCAGGAGACTTCCTACCAGTCTGAGACTAATGAATAATCTTTTATTGAACTCTCTCCAGGTGAGAAACATTCTCGACAGCATCTCCAGGCTTCAGACTAGTCCCCACACAAACAAGAGACCCAAACCAAGCACAGAGGAAAGCGGTGAGCAAAACATCTCCAACAGTCAATCACTCCGCCATATTGAAATGGCTTTACATGGAACTGTTTGGTGTCTCCCCCTAACCCTGATTCTCTTTGAACTCTGTGAAGCAGGGAGCAGTCAGCCACTAGATGGGGCTATGATGGAGAAGCTGTGTGGTCTCCTCGACCAGAGCCAAGTGCCCTGGAAAGAGCTGGCAGAGAAACTGGGCATGCTCACCTTGGCCCACCTGTACCAGGAGAGTCCATCACCGTGTCAGAACCTTCTAGAGAATTACCAGGTGAGTGAGAGGGGGCTTCTGTTTTAAAAAAGTTGAGTTCAGCCCTTTGGTATTTGTGTTTGTAAGCCTGTCTAAGAGTTTTGACATGTTTGTAATGCTTAATTTTGTGTGTGTGTGTGTGTGTGTGTGTCTAGCTGGCTGGAGGTGCAGTTGAGGGACTGGTGGAGGCCCTGCAGTCTTTGGGTATAAATGAGGGCGTGAGACTACTGAGACAGACACAGGTCCGAGAAGATAAGCAGAGCACAGGTATGGGCCATGTACACACAAACACACACACACTGTCCATGTCTTTCTCTCTCTCTCTCTCTCTCTCACACACACACACACACACACACACACACACACACACACACACACACACACACACACACACACACACAGTCCATCTCTCTCTCTGACACACACACATTTACACTCGCTTTCAGTTATCCCATCATGCTCCTAAATCTACACCTGCACAAAATCAATTATGCTGTACAGACAGCAAAAGGGGTCATCACGACCATGTTTTTCAAGTCCATCACGACCATGTTTTTCAAGTCCATCACGACCATGTTTTTCAGGTCCATCAGGACCATCGTTTTCGCAGTGCACATAATTATTATAGTGACTCTGAAAGCCTTGATTAACTGAATCCAGTACATTAGTGCATCTAGAACATCATTTGGAGTGCTGCTGTCATGTCCAGCCTTTAACGGGTTCCTCTCCTCCCTTCCTCCTCCAGTGGACACGACGGTGGACAGTGGCTTTGGCAGTCAGGGGATTGAGGACGAAGATGGCGAGCTTCCTGCCATGGCAACTTCTTAACTGATAGGATATGCAATATCAGTGAATGCTAATTTGTCCTGTACCAGCGGTTTGGTCTGAGGGTTTATGGATGAATATTTCATAGCCCTAAAGCACCTTCAGAAATACATGGCTGGAGAGAACTTCTTAACTGCAAAATCAGTAAATGCTAATATCTATGAGACAATGTAAAAACCTCAATGGTGACATGGTTGTTAATATTAATGATATGTTATCTATACTGTATAAACTTTTTTTCTTCACCTCAGATTTACCATATTTTACTAATGATTTGTTATATTATATTTTAGCATCGTTGCAGTGTTTTAATGGAGTAGTGTTGGTTTGACTGTAGACATTTTGTGTGTTGGAAGCAGTATAATTGTTACTCAGATTGCTTAAACTTTACGTGTCTAAAAAAAAAAAAACTTTTGTTGATATAAATTAATATATTGACTCTCACTATTCACTTTCACATCTTTTCATCTGGTTGTAACATAAAGCTCCATGGGAAACAAGTTAAATGATGTGCAAAATGCAAAGTCTAAAGTCGAACTAAATATAGTTTAATGACTGTTTGCCAATTTAACACCATGAATAAGATCCTAACCACATATGGTTGGTCAGCACAGTTTTTTCATGTGGCACACAGTAGTTTTGGTTCATTCACAAAACATTTAGCTTGTTGCCTGACTTTGAGGTTTTCCTGTTATCTAAATTAGGGTCTTTCTTACTCAGACCCTTCCTGGAATAGATAAGACACCTTAATCTATATGTCCGTGCTAGAATTAAAACCAGTTTTACTGCAGTTGTTTGGAATCATCCTAAACATCTGTCATTGTTTAAAATGTGTTTATTCTGTCGCTATGCTCTCAAAAAATACAAACAATGTAACAGAGTCTTGTCGAGCAATCAGAGCATGTTATTCACAGTATATACAACTAATATGGGCATCCCCATACCATACCAACAGAAATAACAGAGTAGAAATAATGAACATGTAGCAATATGTGATGCAACAAAACTACATTTGAATAATTTTACCAGTATCCAGTAAAAACCCTTACATAAAACTGCTTTAAATTCAATACATTTTAATAGTACTTACAAATACTCAACAAGACATGAACAATACATGTCCAAAAAAAAAAAAAATATATATATATATATTTATATAAATAAATCTCTTAGCTTTTGATGCACACCCTAAATATAACAATATCTAAAGTGCCTCAGAGGTTCACTACCTAACCTTAAGGTCCGCATACTGTATGCAATGCTTCTCACTACCAACACTTGACCTTGTGCTTCTAGGAGTCATTGCCGTTAAGTCAAAGGAGAGATTGTCTGTCTGGAGGTTCATTTAATTTAGCCCAGGACAATATATGAGGCCTTGTTTGTGAATGTCTGCCCTTTTTTGTTCACAGTGTAACCCTTCCAGTTACCTTCAGAGCAAAACAAGTGTGTATCTATGTCAGAGCCCTCGAGTCACTCTCTTTGATCACACTCAGATTAGTTACTCAGAAACCAGCCACTGGCGGACTGTGCGTAGCTTAAGCCACCAAAAACACACACCCAGGCACAGCTACCGGAAGCCATTTAAAATTGGCTAGAGGACCGCCTGCTGGCTGAGCATTTGCATTGCAGGGGTGACAACAAAGCCTGAGTACAGACTGGCTTTGCCAAGGTCCAGTTGTGTAGACCAAACATTTTGCTCAGCACAGCTCATAAAAACATTAGCAGTTATTATATTGACTTCATATATATATATATATATATATATATATATATATATATATATACAAATACAATTCACAGGATGTGGAGTAAAGCAGTGTGCATTCACACTGAACAGTCATCTCATCACTTCATTGTCTGTTTGCTTCCCTATGGACTTCTGTTTGACTTTGACATTCATAACGGTCAGTCAGGAAAGAGATTTCTTCACTACTGTAGCATGGTAATCAAACACTGGAAGAAATAAAGACGACAGACAAACAGACAAAATCATAAGCATGCTTTAAACCATGCATTCAGAAACTTCTAATATACAGACAAGAGTTTTTTTTTGTCTGAATGACTTATGATACTGTGCTTGAAGAGTTCAGTAATGATATGAGATTTTTGGAACTTTTCTCATGCGTAAAAACAAAAATACAGTAAGTGTCTATCCCTCTCTTCGTTGATCCTCCACTATATGGCAGGCAGCAGTAGGCTCCAGGAGTCACTTATGGCTCAGACACTGTGACGACATAAGTGCCGTGAAGAGGGCTTTGTCCTGTACTAGAGGTTTGGTCTGAGGGTTTACGGATGAATATTTCATAGCCCTAAAGCACCTTCAGAAATACATGGCAGGAGAGAGTCCCCTAGTTGCCTTCGGAGAAAGTAAATGAACTTCTCTGTTTTTAAGGGTTTGCCAGAAAGAAAATGCAAACCCCAGAGATGTACAAAGAAGGGGAAAAAAAACCGATCTGAAGCTGGTGATGTTCCCCCAGAAAAAAAGTTGTTGTTTTTCTCCATTTGCCTTCATTCTAAACAACCCTCTACTCCAGGACCAGCCGTCACTGGGCCAAACTACTCATTCCTTTCTGCGAACAGTACATGCTGCATGGACGAGTCAGCCACATGAGGATGTAACCACAACCTGGTCCACCCAATAAATCTGTCTCCTCTTTAGTGAGCCGTCAAACAGGTTGTGGTGGGTCAAGGGCTTCCTTTTCCTCACACCCCCTCATCTCTGCCCGCCCATCCATAACCTCTTTTCCACCCCCACCCCCCGGCTCCCCCTCCAGCAACAAGCATCCTCTTCACTGTTTGACGGCCTTCCTGTGGCTGTGCCTCGGTCCCTCGGAGCGCTTGCCCCGCTTGCTGCTGCTGCTGCCGCTGGCGCTGCTCCGGGCGGCTGCTCCGCTCCGCTCGCTGCTGCTGCCCCCCGCGCTAATCCCGCTGGCGCTGCCGGCGCTGCTGCTGCTGGCCTGGCTGCTGCACGTCTCCTGGGCCAGCGTGGGGCTGGAGTGGGCCCGCTGGAGCCCGCCGTCGGCGAAGAGGCGCGCCTCGAAGGCGGCAAGGTCCGACTCGCCGCTGCGGATCTTGGCCCTCAGCAGCATGGCGTAGGTCCCGTAACGGGTTTTCTGCCAGGGGAGGAGAAGAGAGAGCAGGAAGGAGGCTCTAAGTAATGATCTGATGTGTAGATGGTTGTCATGGTTCTAAGCAGATGCTATTATCCAAACATCCAACATCAGAATAACAATTAACAATAATAATAAACATGCGTTAACATTGTAGCATTGTATCAATTATGGCAAAACATCCAATTAAAAATAAAAGTAATAGTATAACAACAATATAATAATAATAATAATAATAACAATAATAATGTAAATTCTGGGGAAACTCTCCAGCTAGTGTATTGTATGTTGCATGAATTGATGAGTAAAAATAGCTTAACCTTTTTTTAGACTTGGCAAACAAACTTTCAACGAAACCAAAAATTCCATTGAAAACAAATTACAGTTAAAATGTGTTGGCAGAAAAAGTCTTTTGGCCTCATAAAGGGTTTAGTGAATTAGGACTGGAGAGTGACCTTGAACCTGTGAAGCTGCTTTGGTGTCTGAATAATGCATGAACTGAAGTCATGTATGAATTACTCATAGTGTGGGGAAAAATAGCCACACTGAAATATAGCCTTCACTTAAATGACCATGAATTCATGGAGTGGGTGGTGAGGAGAGAGACCAACTCACCTCAAAATCCAGATACTCTTCCCGCTGCTTGTGTTCCTCCAGCTCACGACCTTTAACCTTCCGATCTAGGGGAACGGTACGCAGTTCGGTCAACTCGAAAGACACCGCCCGAAATCGTGTTTCATGGGATTGGACTTGCTCCTCCTGTGGACAAAGAAACCTCTTCTTGATAAAAAGCTCCAGTACATTTATTTTATTCATTGGGATACATCATCAATATGTGTGAGTGACTGTGAACTTAGTTGCTAAGTGTTACTAATGTCACAGTTAAATGTTATAGACCCTTTCAAGAGAGTTCCATTATCAGCATCATAGTTGGCCCCACAAGACTTCTGTTTCAACATTCCATATGTTATCTTAATGCAGAGGAAGTAGATTGGGGCCCAAATAGAACGTTCAAGCATTGTTTTTGTTTTTATTGATGAAAGGGTCTATATTAGTTCAGCACCTGCAGAATTCTGAGCTAGTGGTCTCCTAAAACTACCATCAACTGACAACCAACTTTTGAAAAGAACAACTGAAAATCCAGAATAAAATTACGACCATTCTATGAATGTATTTTCATATAATATTGTGTTATATTATTTTAAGAAACATAAGAAAATATATCTCACACCAAATTATTTTATTTTCAATCTTGACATAAAAAAAAACTATTTCATATTATTTAATGCAAAAAAAATCTAATTTGAAGTTTTTTGGTAGATGACAACATATCTAAGATTCTAAAATGACAAAATGTCTGTTAATGCTACATTGTCACCACTTGCAGAACAAACAGCCACCCAAAACTGGTCAGAGACCCGAAGCCCTTCAGCCCGCTACACATAGTCAGAACCAGGTAGAGCCTTACCTGAGTGAGCTTTGTGGTCGATCCTGGCAGCAGAGGTCGGCTGAACTTCTTCTGGGAGCCAATGGCCGCTGGGAAGGGAGGGGCCGAGAACATGGACGCCACTGTGTTTATGCGTGTGATCCAGGACTGCATCTGCTCTGCGTTCCTGCCAGCGGCAGAGAGAGAGAGAGAGAGAGAGAGAGAGAGAGAGAGAGAGAGAGCTGCTCAGACAGGACAGGACAGGCTGCTCGTCGGCTCTGTACAGTGATGTGATAGACGAGGACTCGTCTAGAATAGCTTTCTAAAGCCCTGTGTGGAGACTTCAGATAGGAGATGAAAGGCTATTCTTGGCAGTATAAAGCTCATAGACGGACACTGAACTGACTGGTGTGAGAGACTTTGTTTGTTTGTTATTCTTGGGGAATAAATGTCCAGCACTGTGCAGGGAGAGCCGACTCCATGTCCCATATTTAGTGACCATATTGAACAATAATTCATAAAGTCAGTACTAAAGTACTAAACTAACAAAGGGTGAGTGAGCTGTGCTTTCCAGCAGTTCCAGAAAATATGCATGAGGAGTTGCTGCTAGTGCCTCTGCTGATGCTTGAATAAGCAAACAGCTCCCCGTGTGAGTAGCAGCAGGACTTGAAAGCAGCGGGGGCTATGTGGAGCTATGTGGGACTAGGCAGCGGGCAGCCACTGGAGCTGCGCTCGGGCTTTGTGTCCCAGAGAAGCTAGATGCCAGGCCAGGCCGCCCGTCTGAGCCCCGAGCTCTTCCAACGGTGCCAGTCATGCATTTAAACAACACTCAGGCCGCAGAGCCAATCCACAGCTCGGCATCTGTCTGCAAAGAGACTTCTAGAGGATACTAATGGCCGCCTCCTGGTCAATTTCGGTTCATTTTGCATTATTTGTTTCCCTTTAATTCCTATTCGAGAGCAAAAAAGTCAGTAATACAGTCAGTTTAGTCTGACATTGAAAACTGAAGTGATTATCTGAAGCAAGTCACATCATACTCATATACACATCATCCTCATCACATCATAAACCATACAAAGTGTTTTGTATGGTTTATGAATAAAGCATCACTAACTGTGTCTTTAACACACATCAGGCTGATCCTGGATCAGAGAGACTGGAGCTATCCTTATAGAGAGGCAAGAGACTCACGGGGCCTGGAAGAGGAAGACCCTCCAGTCGGCTGTGCGCAGGTAGAAGACGTTGGGCCTCTTGCTGTAGTCGGCTGCTCTCATGGCCAGCGCGTGATGAATGGACACAGCGTTCTTCAAGTCCTCATCAGTCAGCTTGTCGGGCCGGTACTCTCCCTTTCACACAGAGCAGAGTAGGGAGGAATTAATAACTAAGACATCAAGTATGTGTGTGTCTGTCTTTGTGTGCGTGTGTGAGTGTGTGAGAGAGAGAAAGATTATGAGGACTGAACCTTTTTACCTTATTGCCATTTACCTTTTGCAGGTACAAAACCAGGCCCTTCAAAATGGCGTAGAATGACTTCCATCCTCGTTTACCTCGGGGAGCTGAGAAAGATAATACACATTTACATCCCCAAGTACATGTATGTAAGTAGACTCTTTTATCTATGGTGACTCATAGTACAGCAATGGCAACAGCTCCCCCTGGGAACTGAGAGAATGAGCCCGCCTATGAATAGCCCTTAGTTTTACTGCCAATTACCTGCTTGTCAGTTTAAATGGGGATAGATACCATACAGACTACACAACAGAACATAAAAGTAAAGTAACACGTCATGTTTTTTTAGTCATGAGTTGAAAAGCAGCAAGGGGCCCCCATAGACCCTGAATTCAGGGTCTTTTGTCTGTCAGTGGAACTCACTCCGTTTGCCATCGATGTCGGCGTGGACCTTGCGTACAAGGAAGCCGTTCTTGTAGAGCTGGGCATTGGACTGCTGGGCCACGCTGACCAGCGGGTTGCCACCGCTGTTGATACGCTTCATCGTGTGGGATGCAGAGTCCGTTCGGCTCTCTGCCAGCTCCGAGAAGGACTTCCGCAGCTCCTCCTCGTCTCTGCGGAGGAGGGCAACATCAAAGGATTACAGCAGGGAAGCATCTTTTAGATGAGGAAATGCAGGTGCAATTGTGATAAGTTTCTACATTCCCAGGTGATTATTTTTATAATCAGGACACTAAGCCCTGTAACCACTGTATTCACTGAATAGCTGTGGTCACTAATTTTGCAATTACTTTCTAAAAATGACTGTAATATGTTTTAAAATGCTTAAAAGGGAGATGCAGACCTGATTGTTCCCATTCACATTTGAACAGGTCTCCTCCATAAATGAGGAGACCTGCACTGGTTGACTTCATCTTGTTCCACTCTTTGCCCTTGTGTCGTTTTCTTTCCTCCGTTCTCTCTTTGTTCCCAGACTTGTCTAAATAGTCTGTGATCTCTTTCTAGCCACTCACCGAGATTGCACCCCCCTCTCTCTCTCTCTTTCTCTCTACCTCTCTCTCTCTCTCTCTCTCCCTCTGCCACCCCCACCCCACCCCCCTCTCTCTCTGCTCATTTGTTGATATTGTCAGGTCTGGGTTGAGAAGCGCATTTCAGTTCTCAAACCAGCTCAGATTTCCAGGAATGTGTTCTGACGGTTCACCAGGGTCCAGTCACCCGTACAGATGGGGAGAGAGAGAGAGAGAGAGAGAGAGAGAGAGAGAGAGAGAGAGAGAGAGAGGGCGGTATCTGAATAAATCCAGCAGTGGCATGCACCCACAGCATGACAGAGTCTGAATCCGTCATGTCTGCACAAATCCGGTCAAGCAGTGTTCCCCTGACACATCCTCCAATGACCCTCTGTGCAGACATGAATAAAATATTTCCTAAATGCGCTTCATATCTATGCCACTGCCACCATCAAGGGAAACCTATTTGTCAGGTCACTGAGTTAGCACTCTGTCTTCATATCAGTCTCTCTCTTTCTTTCTTTTTCTCTCTATCTCTCCGTCCTGACTGGTTCGACAAAACCCTTCATGTGCAAGTTCTAGAAAGCAGATGTCATAGAGGGGATATGGGAAAACTGACCCCAGAATGTTGAATGAATGCAACACACGCAGGTCCTAATCTATAAAAGCTCTCATCTCAGCCTTAATGGGGTAGCCTGTAGGGGTAGGACACCCTGGAGGGACCGCATCTTTAAGGCCCTCTTGGTGATAATCTCCATCACTGTGTAAGACATATAAGGCACTGAGCACTCTCATCTACTCTCTCATCTGTTGCTTGGTAACTGCTGGCCTTTCTGTGAGCGTCGAGGAGAACGAGAGAATGAGAAAGGGAAACACAGATGGGTGGAGGAGTGGAGAGTTGGACATAGAAAGAAAGAAATGCATAACTGTGGGAGTAACTGTATGGAAAAAAATATATGAAAGAAAAGTAAGAAACAGAAATACTGTATGAGGAGGGGACAGAATTAGATGGATGGATAGATAGATAGGTGGGTGGATGAATGAATGAGTGGATAGATGAATATATGGATGGATGGATGAACAGATAGATAGATGTCCTGAAAGACAGTTGGATGGATAGATGGATGCATGGATGATTGTATAAATGGATGGACAAAATGGAGAGAGGCATACATCACACTCCCAAAGTACCCATATGGGAAGTGAAATGAAAAGGTGTTGGATAGAGAGGAGAGAGAGAATGGAGAAGGAGAGAGGATGGAGAAGGAGAGAGGATGGAGAAGGAGAGAGGATGGAGAAGGAGAGAGAGGATGGAGGAGAGAGAGGATGGAGAGAGAGGATGGAGAAGGAGAGAGGATGGAGAAGGAGAGAGAGGATGGAGGAGAGAGAGGATGGAGAAGGAGAGAGGATGGAGAAGGAGAGAGAGGATGGAGGAGAGAGAGGATGGAGAAGGAGAGATGATGGAGAAGGAGAGAGGATGGAGAAGGAGAGAGAGGATGGAGGAGAGAGAGGATGGAGAGAGAGGATGGAGAAGGAGAGAGAGGATGGAGAAGGAGAGGCAGCCTAGCAGAATAGGATGGAGGTAGCCAGAGAAAGGGAGAGATGAAGAGAGAGAGAGAGAAAGAGAGAAACAAAGAGATGGAGAGAGAGAGAGAGAGAGAGAGAGAGAGAGTAAAGAAGTAGGGTGCGGGGCCGAGACAGATTAAAGTGGCGCGCCTGAATGAAAGAGAATAGCAGAATAAAGGAGAGGAGACGGCGCTCCCACTGCTCACGCTCAGAAGCCACAAAGCCCTCGGGCGTGTGCGGCACAGCGCAGCGCAGCGCAGCCCAGCAGAGCCCAGCAGAGCCCAGCACAGCACAGCGGAGTACAGTATGTGGATGTACACCATCTGTGCGCGTGCGCGTGTGCGTGCGAGTGTGTGTGTATGTTTGTGTGTGTGTGCGCGTGCGAGTGTGTGTGTATGAGGACTGTGTGTGTGTGTGTGTGTGTGTGTGTGTGTGTGTGTGTGTGTGTGTGTGTGTGTGCAGTGAGAGAGAAAGAGTGTTTGTTTGTGTACCTGCATGCTTTGATGTGTGTTTGTGTATTATTATATAGTATTGCTGTGAATGAAATAGCACACACAGGGAACGCACTGGGATAGAAGTAATGACCCATATACTGTATGTGTGAGCTTGTGTTGGTAAAAGAATCCGCATGTTTGTTTGCAGATGAGTATTAGATAGATGCAAAGGCTGCCAATGTGTATGAGTGTGAGTGTGTGTGTGTGTGTGTGTGTGTGTGTGTGTGTGTGTGTGTGTGTGTGTGTGTGTGTGTGTGTGTGTATGCATGAGTTGATTTGTTTGCATTGAGAAGGAGAGTGTGTCTGCATGTACAGTATGTGTGTGAGTGTGAGTGAACGTCCTCGCCAGTGAGAGACTCCAACCTGTAATTACAGTGAGGCAACTGGGGAGCTGTAGCCATGGCAACAATGTCTGGAAAGCCAAAGTCTAAATGAGGGGCTCATGGCATCAGAGGGTCCACAGCACAAGGCCCTCAACACGCCCAAGCAATCGCACACACACACACACACACACAGAGAGAGAGAGAGAGAGAGAGAGAGAGAGAGAGAGAGAGAGAGAGAGAGAGAGAGAGAGAGACTACCGATCCAAATTCACCTCTTCAGCATTTACATTGTTTGTCAATAGTTCACTACACACACACACACACACACACACATACAGACACAGAGAGAGAGAGAGATAAAGAGAAAGAGAGAGACAACCTATCCAGATTCACCTCTTTTTCACCTCAGCATTTACATTGTTTGTTGATAGTTCACTACATGTGTTATCCTATCTTATCCATTCCTTGAATAGATTTCTTAAGGGTATATGGTTGAAGCTCAAAATCTAAATACTTCAAAAATGATTTACTGATCTATAACAAAAGAGGAAAAACATACATAAACATAACAATCAGTGGAGTTACATGTGTTTGAGATATATTGTGAAACTTACATGGTCCATTGCAACTTCTCATTCTTGATAGAGTGGTACAATGCCTGTGGAGACAAACAAAACACTGGTGAACATTGTGATATTCAGTGAGCTCCACTGCATGTGTGCATGTGTGTGTGGCCTAGTTTTGTGTATGCATGATTGATGGTCTGTGTGTGTTTGTGTGTGTGTGTGTGTGAGAGAGAGTCTGATTGTGTTATATGGGTGGCAGAATGGACTGAAATCCATACTCCAAATAGCTAATAATAGTTTGATTCACTCAGTGAATCGAGTGGCCACTTTCATCTTGCATCATCCAAATAATAATAATTTAAATAAATCACATATACTGTACAACACAAAAACATATAAAAGCACAATCTGGTCCAGCATCCAACACCTTCAAGTTGAAAGAATGAAGTGTCTTTATTTTCACCCTCCAACAACCACCAAAACTAACACATTATTGACCCAATCCCCAAAGTAGAAGCAAACATCCAGAGATGCCCACTACTTAAAAGACCAAAAAACCTCCAATATGGAGGACCAAACATGGGCATCTCATAACATCTGTGTGTTCTCATGCATGCAGAAGGTACCTTCTTCCTACGCGTCTGTGGGTGGTTTTGCCCATCCTGGATCTTCCCAAGAAGGTCAGGAAAAGCCAGAGGCTTGAGTGAGCGTGAGCGTGGGGCCTTGGTGTAGTTGAACGGGTCCATGACCCTGAAATCTCGCCCGCAGCGGACCGAGCACAGCGATCGCGAGCGGAGACGCCCAGTGGAGTGGATGCTGTTCAGCCCGATCATGATGAAGTGTGGCAGGGTTCACAATCAACTCAAAATGGGCTCTAAACTTCTGGAGGAGTTACAGTAAACTTTGAGGTGATTCAAGCTCCTTGTATCCCTTTTTTTGTTTTTGTGTTTTTTTTAAAAAGAAAAAAATGTTGGGATTATTTTGAAAGTTTTGAACCTTCTTTTCCGAAGACATCCCCAAGCAACGCACCCAGCAGATGTCTCAGTTTCTCGGTGGCTGTGCTAAACAGTTGCTGTCGAGTCGTCCTCGGGGCATGGTGGAAAGTGTGACATGTGATTCAAGCCCACACAGAGGACTTTGGGCGTGATGCATCCACTGCTACTTCTCATGCAAACGAAGGAGCGAGGTGTTGCGAGGATCCTCTTCCGCCATTTTCCCCGACAAAACATTCCACTCCGTGTCTAGCAGAACACGCAGAAGAATCTCTTGACTGCCTCTCATTCCCAGTAAGAACACTGGTGACCACATGTCTTTCTCATCACGCAGAAACGCAAGTTGAACAACTTCTCTAATGCACTGCAGACATGGGCATTGGAATCGCTACTAACGAGTAATGATCTCAGAGTCTCATGGTCTTCCCGAGATGTGTCACCCATTCAGTAGCACCCCCTAGAAAATTCCCCCTTTCAAGTGATGTCACACCGCATCTTCCTCTGGGACAAAGACAGAAACACACACACACAAACACATGGACTCTTCTCTCTCTCTCTGTCTCACACACACACACACACACACACATAGGGACAGAGAAGATGCCAACAAGACTGGCAGCGAGACCTTCCAGGTGATGGAGCGTGTATTGATCAGGCTGTCAGGTGCCGTGGCTCGGGAGGTCCGGGCAGGGATCCCTCTGCTCCCCCTCAGTGGACCCAACTCCCCAGCTTGGGCAAGCTAAACTTACAACAGCTGCGTCTCCACTTCTCCTGTCCACTAAGTTGCCCAAAAACACTTTCCTCTCCTCGCTTCTGCTCTCCTCTCCAGCAGTGGAGGTGGAAGCCCAGAGATTATTCCAGCGAGGGAACAAAAGGTTCTTTTTCTCTCTCCACAGCTGCTTCTGTCTTTCGTCCGTTCGCCTGCTCCTTTTGTGTGGTGCATGCTCAGGATCCGTTCTCCTTCTCCTTCTCTCTCTCTCTCTCTCTCTCTGTGTCACACACTCTCGCTCTCTGTGTCACCGGAGAACAAAATGGTCAGGCTCACAGTGCAAAGCATCTAATGAGGACTGAGTATGCTCGCCCTCCCTCTTCCCTACTCTCCCGCTCTCACCCCCCCCCCCCCCCACACACACACACACACCCTCCCTCCGTATCTTACCACCTCCCTCTCCCGCTCACTCAATGCGCATTTCTTTTCAGAGGGAGCAGCGAATCGCAGCCGCCACTTTTCCCTCTAATCCCTCCTCCCTTGAAGTGTCAATCATATCCCAGAGAGCATGGCTCTATTCCTCCTCCTCCTCCTCCTCCTCCTCGTCCACGTCCGACCCTGCTTAGACCACTGCCTCTTTCTCACAGGTGTCCCTCCCACGGGTCTCCCTGCACGGGTTTGACCGTTGCCCAGGAGACGGGCCGCCGCCACGGTGTTTTCCAGTGCGGAGAGAGGCATTTTTACCTGTTGCTCTGCTCTTCCTCCCTCCATTGAGGGGGCTGTGAAAGCATTCTGTGAGAGAGCGACGGATCGTGGGATCCTCAACTACATGCCTGTGTGTAGGTGAAATGTTTATGTAAAGACAGGCTGGCTGGCAGGGAGTCAGGGCACGGTTCGGGGGACGGAGAGAGAGAAAGAGAGAGAGAGAGTGAGAAAGATAGATAGAGAGAATAAGAGAGTGAGAGAGAGACAGCCGGATTGCTCATTTAGTGCAATGATTTATTTTTGGAAACGGCCAAATGTATCTGAACACATTTGAATGGCTGATCTTATCTGCATGCTCAATCCTGTATAATTTGCACTCTGCCCCTCTCTGCTAATCCTGACTCTCCTGCTCTGTTCCACTTCTCTCTTCTATCCTCTCCTCTTCTATCCTCTACTGTATCGCCTCTCCTCTCCATTCCTCTCCTCCCTTCCCCTGTTTTCTCTCTCCTCTCCTCTTTCCCCTCTCCTCTCCTCTCCTCTACTGTCTTCTCTTTTCTTTATTTTTTAAGATTCTCACTCCCCCTCTCCCTCTCTCTCTCTTTCCCTCTGCTCTTCTAGACAGCTCAGGGACTCAGCAGCACCTTGTAGAAAGCCTTTAATCAAATGTGACCTCCTTCCTCTGAATCTGCCCAGTGTGCCAGGGCTGTCTCTCTGTGGTGTTCCAGCGCCAAGGCTTCCTGCTGCTGCTGTTCTCCCCTCTCCCCTTGCACACAGAAAGGGTAAGTGGCGCGCGCTAGACTGTGACAGACAGTCGCTCCAGAGCCCTTTGGCAGTTCCACCGCTTCCCACCAATTATTCACTGCTTGCCACTTGTGCATGGTAGTTGTGCGCAAATAAGCAACACTTTGGCAAGAGCTGTGCAATATGAATACCACAGCGTTGACTAGTGTTCAACTTCCACCCAATTCTCAGTGCTGTAGTCCTTGATTCAACATACAGTGAACACAGTATAGGATGGTTAGCAATTAAAATGTTTAAAACATTGCAGGCTGATGCATAATTTATTTGGAACGGAGCAGTAAACTAAAATCGGCCCCTTTGAACAAAAAGCAGAT
>NC_063206.1:13967756-14075256 GCF_017589495.1 Alosa alosa | reverse complement strand
AAAGTATCACAAGCAATGCCATAACAAAGCATTTCAGCTTTTTTTTCAGCTCACTCCAGGTAGATGTTCCTTCTATTCTCTTTGTCATTCACCACTTGCAAACTCGTACTTTTTGCCAAGGTGCCTGGCAACGTCGGACTTCCTGAAGCCGTCGAGCTTGTAGAGGCGCTTGGCCAGCCTCTTGGCTGCCTCCAGATCGGCCTTGTTCCCATTGGACAGGTTGTCTGGACTCCCCAGGGCGAGTCGCTCGGCCACCTCGGGGTCCGACTCCGGGATGTGAAGGCATGGCTTCTCTCTGTAGAGTGCAGACCACCAGATGTTTACGTTAGAAATGTAGACATAGTGTTAGTTTGTGTATAGGGACATAGGGATGCGAACTCTGCAGTTAGCGGGAGTTTTTGTGTATGTCTTGTAGGTCAGCACATATGAGAAAGGCACCTGTTTTTCACTATAGGTAGAAAATGTCCCAAATAGGCTTTTACAACAATTGAACTGAGAGAATATGAAGACTTGATCATCAGGTCTTGACGAGTCACCCTTTGAAGGAGATGAAAGGACCAGCTATTGTTTGTCTTGAACCAGCTATTGTTTGACTTGTGTCTCCTGCCTCCAACTGTTCCAACATTTTGTTCAATAGCAGTTGCCAATACAGTTTTCCTGTGAATTTGAGAGATTCACAGGAATGAGGATAACAATGTGACGTAATGCAGTGCATCATGTTGCAGTAGAGTGTTGTGATGAAGAATGACATAGGGGAGGAAGGAGAGTAAAGGATACTAAAACTAAATATGGGCTCGAGGATACGGAATAGTAAGCAAACATGTTTGCTGTGTGAGAGCCTTGTTTTAGTGCCCAGTGTCATCCATGCCATATAGGACCTTACGCTACATCTGGTGAGTTTTGGCTTTATAGGCCCTTACACTACATCTGGTGAGTTTTGGCCTTATAGGACCTTACGCTACATTTGATAAATTTTCTTCTGCTGCTGCCCTGCATGACATGGAATTACTGAAAGTTGAATAGAAACATAAAAAACATGTCACTGATTGCTTCTGGTTTCTGTCAAGCTTTTACAGACTTTGGGTTGTCTTTTACAGTGCCAATCGGGACACTTGTAATCCACATTATATCATATCTATATACAACAGGAAAGAGGCGATACATTCCTCATACATGCATTCATATTCAATAGCAAGAATACAGTACAGCAAGAATATATTGGGGCAGCCGTGGCCCACTGGTTAGCACTCTGGACTTATAACCGGAGGGTTGCCGGTTCGAGCCCCGACCATGCAGAGACCAAATTTCCCTCACGGGATCAAAAGAGTATATATACTTATACTTATAAAGTACAGCCAGAATATACAGTAAAACTCTAGCCTAAAAGCATCACAGATAGCCAGGCATACTGCATAGGTATATTGATATTAATATTCAACCCAGAGTAGCATGAATAGATGGTGCTATATCCATCACACATCTCAGGGATATAATTCATTATAACCTTTTCACCTACAGCAGAAGCAATTGGTGCCTCGGGACCTGTCACACTTTTGGTAGTGTGGTTTGCTGTTGAGTGCAGTGTTCATACGTAACAGATGGGGGAGTTTATTTGTGCTCCACAACTGCCGTTTCCTTTCTCCAGGCTTATTATTTATGGCAGGCAACTATAAACATTTCTTTCTGTAACCCAAATAGGACCCCCTGCCAGAACTCTTTAGTTCCTATTTCAGGTTACTTCTCACAGTAAGTTCTCTCTCACATCCGAAGACTGGAAAATAATTAAAAAGTTATACTGATTGCAGTTATAATGTGAATCTGAGTTATCATTTGAATAATTCTTGAAAATGGTAATTAATGCAGATACAGTGTTACAGTACAGCATATATTAGTAAACACAGAAGAGTTATCACCTTGTCATCTGAAGTCAAACCTTCTCTAAGAATGATCCTGTCTGTCAGCGGAGGAAAGTAGAACAGCTGACATTCAATACTCACAGAGAGTATGCAAAGCTGCCTTTCCCATAAACAAAGTTCCAAATAGTCTTGCCAAGACAGAGTGCAGAAACTGCACAAGTGGAATGAGTCGGAAAGAACCAGGCCTACCTCACAAACAACATGGCCAGTTCTTTAATAGACTGAACACCGGTCTTGTTTGTCCACTTCTCTCCTCACCAGCATTCCTTCAGGTGCGTAGACAACACATGAATCCACAACCCTAAACACCCCTCACTATTACCCGCATGGTTTGCTCCAAAAGGACCTCGCATTAGTCACCTCTTTCCCAACTGGATAGTCCAACTCAGAGGAGGAGGGAAAGGAGGCAGGGAGAGTTTCAAAGGGGGCTGGTTTGTTTATTCTTAAAACAATGGCTTTGTGCTCCTCTCTTTCAACAGAAGGAAAATGGACAGGGAAAGAAAAGAACTTTCCATCCGGGTTCCGAGGGTAGACACGAACATTCCTCTACAGTTAGCCATGCCGAGGGAGTGTCAGACGCAAGTTTCCTCCAGTTTTCCGTCCTTTTCAAAGAGCCTGTTAGATTCAGCATACCCAGTGAGCAAAGTCCAACCCAAGGAGCAGAAGGCAGTTCACAAGTTCAGTCACCACTACTGCAGAGTGAAAACAAGTATTTTGTAGCTATTCACAAGAGTGTAGACAGAATAACATCCACGCCCTTTCAAGGGACTGGCTGAAAAGCCAGAACAAGAACTACCACATAGTAATGCTCCAATGGGTCAATGACGAGACCATGATGCTAGCAGTGGGTAAATAGATGGAATCTTCATTTGTATACAGGCATTTTAGACAAAGGCGCCATGGTTACTGAGGAATGCATCACACCTCTAGGGTGTCACCATCAAGAGAGAGAAAGAGAGACACAGACACACACAAGGCAGGAATGACTCCACTAATACCTAAGGACACCCAGTACAGGTGACGATAGTGAGGCTGCCTCTTACCAGCAACATTTCCCTCCAAGGGTAAAAAACACACACAGGCCAAATGATGCTTAAGCTTGAGTGAGTCATCTATTTAATTGAACCGAGGATTCAGAGATTTGGGCAGTCTTTGCCCAAGGATAGAGACTCTACAGAGACTTCTGGAAGAAAATGTCCAGGGGAGCCTTTTCCAAGCTGAAAAGTATTACTACAGCTGAGAAGAGATTGACCACTGAGGAATGTGCTACTTCAGTACACAGATATGTGGGATTCTGTTATCATTGCTCATTCCTTCAGCTCAAACTAGGCCCGGGGATTGCCCTTTATAAAAGCACCAGTGAGTCATGCCCATCCCCTAAGTCCAGCGTGAGTACTGATCTTATAATGCTCTCACAGTAAGTAACCTTCTGTTTAACCTGGGCATTTTGGAAGACATTGTGAGCATGCAATGTCTTAACCACACTTTCCATACAGCATATATGTTTCCTCCATTACACTTACACTCTGTAATGCTGATGCCATTATATCTGATGAGATATAGTAATGTAGTAGATAGAGGTTGGTAGTTTGTGAGGCATAATAGTAGTCTATTTTGCCAGCCTATAAACCAACTAGTTACCCAGAGCACAACAGGTGAGGTCGATGCTCCTGGTACTCACCTGTATGTCGCTGGATAGGGAGCGTACAGGTAGCTGTCCTCCAAAGCCCCACCCCCCCAGCATAGCACATAGCGGGCCATGTCAGCAGGGCCCTGCCCCCCTCACCCCCGCCCCGCAACCGGTGCAGTGTACAATCCGCGCCGAGCCACCTCGTCCTGCCGTCTCTCCTTCCTCATGGACCCCCACCCTGCGACCCCCCTGGCTTCTGCCCCGGTCCAGCTGGGCCCCCCTCCCGGCAGCTCCGCTCGGTCCTTCAGGAGCACTGCGCCGCATTTCACCGCATGTTTCAGAGGACAGCGCCGTCTGCCTTGTACCTCTCTGCTCCTTTGCACTCCTTGGGTGGCCTACTAATCTCCTGACAGGACTTCTGCACTCCGTGTAGAATCCCTCTCTCCTGCTTTCTCTCCCTCTATCTCACTCTTCTTTCTCTCTCTCTCGCTCTTACTCTCTCCTTTTTGAAGGTCTATCTATCTTTCGAAGCAACTTTCTAAGCTCCTTTGGCTGAAGTTGGAGCAGAAGAAGGTCCTTGCAGGTCTGTGTTGTCCCCAGTCTCTGTGTTTGTCAGTGTGTCTCAGCGTCTGTACATCTGTGCTCTGCTCCCTCTCTGTTTGTGTACATCTGACTCTTTCTCTCTTTCTCTCTCTCTCTCTCTCTCTCTCTCTGAGCAGCTCGCCAGCCAGGCTATTTTCTACTGCTGGGATACGGTATGCATTTCCTCTCACTGTGTCAACCCCCCCCCTTTCTTCCCTCTCCCTCTTCCTCTCTTTGTCTGTTTCTTTTACCTTGGCCTTCCCTTGCACTCCTCCTCCTCTGGCATTGTTCAGTCTCTTTCTCTCTACTCTTGGAGATTTGAAAATGAGAACTCTACCGGGACATTGGAAAGCAAATCAGACACTTCAGGGGATAAGATTAAAGCTTAAGCCAATGCCCATTTGCCTTTGCTGTTTAGCTATGAGATTTTCAATGAAATGCTCATATTTGTTCCTTCAACTGCACTGCAACTACTTATTTTATGCAATTTTTTCGGTAACACTTTACTTGACGGGTGAGTTCATAACACTCTCATAGCAGCTGTCATAAACTGCACATAAAGCATTCATGACTGTTTCATGAGACATGACTCAACATTCATACCAAACCTTTCATGAATGTGGAAGACAGAACGACGACAGCTTGTCAAAATAAAAGTCCAACATCGTATTTGTGTAACCTGGATACCATTAATTTAATCTCTCCAGCCTTTGTAAATACTGTACTTTGTAAATAATTCTCATGAAACAGTCATGAATGCTTTATGTGCAGTTTATGACAGCTGCTATGAATGTGTTATGAACTCACCCGTCAAGTAAAGTGTTACCTATTTTTCATGACTACTTCATGATAGGTATACTATGCCATATAACCTAATGTCCTAATCATTATTCAAACTGTTTGATCTACTATCAAGGACTCATCAGCATTATCTCAAGCCTGTAGAGTAGAATGTGGAAGTCTATGTACAGTAGATGTCACAGGGACCAAGTCCATGTAGATGTCATATAGGACCAAGTATGTCTGGCTGAAGTCCAGATCTGATTGGCTGCTTAACAGGAAGAGGAATGTGCTGAAGGAACCAGGTGTCAGAGCAGCAGGGGGTGGAGTTGCAGAGCCACAGACTGGAAACAGTCAACAGCCAAAAGCCATTAGAAGGACTTAGCATATAGTTCTCAAACACTGGAAACAATTACAAATAGGAATGGCAGTTAAATAATGGCAAAGTCATGTTGACACATGAAGCCACCACACCAATATGTAAAGACATTAGCAATCTCACTTTTGGGAAACTGTGCACTTTTGGGACACTGTTATTCACACAAAATGTTTATCAACACTAGTACGCAAAGACAAGCTGCAGACAAAGGATTTTTCAGAACCAAAACAGTCCCAGATCTTGAATGAAAACAATCTCAGCCTCCATTCCCAGGACACAGAAACCGGCAATGCTCAAGGTGACTCTCTACTGCCCCCTAGTGGAGTATCTGAAATACACAAATGTCCTAACAACAGTTTGCATTGCATTTCACAGTGGTTCGTGTGGTTTGAATCCTAAATAACTTAATCCACCCAAATGAGTCACACAAGTAGCACACACGCATAGATTCATAATTTGGGAAGCCGCAAAAACCTGACACCAGAATGACAAATTTGTCATCTTGACAATAAATGCTTGAGGAGTTAATATCTAAGCCAAGAAAGGAAGCAACCACTTGACACAGTGGAGATCATTATGGACCCCACTAGTTTGCAGAAAAGAGAAACACACAGAGAGGAAAGAGCAGTAAACGGTGGAAATATTCTAACTGGTGCAAGGAAAGTACATGAAGCGTGTCGGGTGGATTTGCTCCATTATTGAGTAATGGGAAGTCCATTATTACCATCTGCTTCACTGTCAAACATCTGCCTCGGCCGGATTAAAGTCTTTCACACAGACACACGAAAGCACTGCAGGCACTTTTTTTGCAGCATTTTGCAGTGTGCGTGTGTGTGTGTGTGTGTGTGTGTGTGTGTGTGTGTGAGAGAGAGAGAGAGAAAGAGGACATGGTTATTGACATTATCCTCTCTACATGTAAAGAGAGTGTAACTGTATACTGTAGGAGGTTCCCATGCAACACCTATTATTTGTGTATAGTAATGTGAGTTAAGAATGTCAAAAAGACCAATAGAAGGTCAGTACAAAATAAAGTAGAAAATGTATATAAAATGCCTTTAAAAGTGTACCTACCAGGTGTTCATGAAAGTGCTGGGTGTAGACTAGTATGTGTGTGTGTGTATTTGTGTGTGTGTGTAATGTGTATGTGTGACTGAGTTTGTAATGTGTTTATGTGTGTATATGCAGTGTCTGTGTAAATTATATAAAACATTTTCTTCACAATAACACAAAGATGGCTTTTATTTTTGACACAGTGTACAGTAGGTACAAGGGATGTAACGGTATGACAATTTAACCTCACGGTTATAGTGACCAAAATTATTACGGTTTACAGTATTATCACGGTATTTCTAAAAGTGTGTTCAATATGTTCAAAAAGCACTGATAGGCCTACACAAGCTGAAATAGTTCCAAAAAGTGTCACTTTCACCGTTCACTTTTTTCTTGGTCATGTTTAATGGGCTATGTGCTTATAGCTTACCCTATCATAACTTGGAGTTTGCTATTTCTGTTATTTGGATCCAATGAGTGAGACCAAAGTAAGCGTTCAAAATAAAACTTTAGGCTACTGTATTCTCCTGATAACGTGAGTGGAATTGATTTAATGTGGACGCGAACATAAAGAGACCCAGTGTGGCTACATGATACAGTGCACATTTTGCGGTGTATATGTTCCGCCTTTTAAAATCAGGTGTAGCCTAATCCGAATCATAGTTCAAACCATCAATTAGACTCATTAGAATCAAACAGAATCAGTAGTGTACCAATTTTGTTTCATTGTACCAGGCCTACTGTATGTCAAAAGCAGGCTCGGATGAAGCTGGGAAGGATTAAACACACGGTTTCCACACCGCGGTAATCAACCGTGATAATTATGATATTTGAAAAGAAAACGGTAATTGTTATCGTCAACATTTTTATCGCGGTTTACCATTATACCGGTAATCGTTACATCCCCAGTAGGTACAGTGATTTGTGTGTAGTGTGATGCGTATACATTTCTGTATGTGCAGCGTCCATCACACTGACCTGAGTGCAGAGTCCAGGTTGTCATCGGACATGGGTGTGTTCATGGCGCTGGTGGTGGTGTCGTCCTCCGATCCACTGCCCGCCTCTTCTTTGAAGGGCGCCAGCGTTGGGTCCGAGCCCCCAGTCCGGTCCGACAGGCTCAGGGCCTCAGCCCGGGCCAGTGGGGCAAAGCCGAGCTCAGCGATCTGCCGCGCGCTGACACAGATCTGGCTCTGGATCTCCGGCGTGAGGGTCGGCAGGTCAAAGGTGAAGACGGGCGGGACGCTGGGGGTCATGTCGTCACTGTCCAGGCTGCTGTAGGACGTGCCTTTGGCACGGTGTGACTCCATGATGCTCTCAAAGTGACGGCTGAAGGTGTCCAGGCCCTCAGCCGAGATACGGCGTGGGTTGCCCACGGTGA
The DNA here is from genome assembly GCF_017589495.1 of Alosa alosa. Classification (NCBI taxonomy): domain Eukaryota; kingdom Metazoa; phylum Chordata; class Actinopteri; order Clupeiformes; family Clupeidae; genus Alosa; species Alosa alosa. The sequence goes on along the minus strand of NC_063206.1, from coordinate 14,067,541 downwards.
CGGGGGACTTAAGGTTTGATTGGTTGTCGGCATGGCTGTCTGAAGGGCTGTGCGAGTGAAGACACAGGGTATACATACACATTCAGGGTACACATTACCACTCTGAATCAAAGTACAGTATTTTCAGGAAAATGCTGTGACTGTATATGGCTTTGGAAGGCCAAAAACACCTTGCTGAGACAACAAAGACTGGAATTTAGGTTTTGAATTACAGATACATATGGGTAGCACGACATATTCATGTGTTTGTGTGAATGTGCCGTTGTTTTACTGAGGTTATGTATTTTGTATACACAATATGCACTTTTACATCACAGTATACTTTGATGAATGTGTGGAGTGTGTGCAAACAGTCAAGACACAGGCAATATAGGTTTCTTTAAAGGAATGCATCATGAATACAGCCCTAAGGATAAAAAAGTGTGTGTTTGTGTGTATATGTGTGTGTGTGTGTGTGTGTGTGTGTGTGTGTGTGTGTGTGTGTGTGTGTGTATGTATGTGTATATATATGTGTGTGTGTGTGTGTGTATGTGTGTGTATGTGTGTGTGTGTGTGTGTGAGTGTGTGTATGTGTGTGTGTGTGTGTGTGTGTGTGTGTGTGTGTGTGTGTGTGTGTGTGTGTGGAGTGTGTGAATGTGTGTGTGTGTATGTGTGTGTATATGTGCATCCACAGCGACAGTCCCCTCACCCTTTGAGCAGACGGGTGAGCAGCTCATCCTCCTCATGTGGCCGCGTGGTCACCTGCCTCTTCCTGTCCCCCAGCATCCGGACGGTGGCCCAGCTGACCACTCCCTCCTCGTCCTCCACCAGTCGCTCCACCCTGGCCCGCGTCCCCCTCCAGCCGCGCCCCAGGTTGCCAGCCCACTCCCGCTCCGCTCACTCCCGAACGCTAAGTCGTCGTCGCCGTCGCCGCCGTCGCCGCCGGCCCCCTCCACCGCCCCTTCCTCGTCCTCCTCGTGCTCGGCCTGCATGACCTCGTCCAGGTCCGTCTCGCGATAGCAGCGCATGGGCACGGCATCCAGGTCCGTCTCCGAGTACTTGATGGTGCGGCGGATGATGCCCATGCGCGGCGAGGTGCCCGGCGACGCGTGGCGGGAGGACGTCGGCGTCTCGGCCACCAGCTCCACCTCCACATGCTGCACCTCGTGGTAGCTCAGCCGCTGGAGCTCGTCCCTCTTCAGGCCCAGGGCCTTGCGGCTCCGCTGAGGCTTCCTTGGCAGCGAGGACGGAGAGGACGTTGTGGTGGGCTTACCGGAGCGGCCACTAGAGGGCGCAGTGGAGGCACCAGAAGGGTCTGACGTAATCCAGGTTATAAAGGAGTGAGCAAGAAAAAGAAAAGAAGGTTTAGAAGTGTGACTTGTGTGTGAGTTGTACATTATATGGATATTTGAATACATTTGTTCAGCAAAAAGACGAACTTAGGAAATACAAAGTGCTTTCAGTTCTTTGATAATCAGTTAATCAAATAATCAATGACTTGATATGATGAATGATATGACTCCAGTTTAATTAACAGGGTTTTATGGATGTTTTGAGGTGAAGTAAGTGGCATGGAAGTATTTGATTATGTGTTGATTTGTCTCCTTGTGGCTAAGGGAGCACTTCCTCAATAAACTATGAATGGAGGGGAGGGTTAAGCAGGCAAGGCAGATGGACACTAGCCTAATTATTTATGGATAAAGCGTGTAGTCACATCGATCTAATCTATGCTGACCAGAGGGAAAATAGCTAAAGCTGACAAAAACAACAACAACCATATGTAGCTCAACAGTGACTCACAACGTCAGTGAATCTGGGCAACCATGCCTGAGTGGTTCTATCCCTACAGATAATTGGATTACACGTGCATTTTAAAGCCAATGGCTTGTTTGTGAGGGGAGGACGATGAAAGCATGAGATAAGCAGCAGTGAATGGGGGAGCCAGGATCTGGTGTAATTATATAGGGGGCAGGGGGAGAACACGCCTGGGATACAACAGGAGATGAGTCGGTGGGTTTTACCTTTGGTTCCATGTTCGTCTTGAGTGGGCGCTCCAAACAGGAACTCCCATTTGGCACGAGCTATCTTCTGAGATCGCACGGAAGACCCCAAATCAGACGAGCCTTCAGACTGGTACAGAATAGTACAGAGCACAATAACATAGCAAGTTTAGATTCACATGGCTTACCATGACAAGAGTGAATTTGCATGTGAATAGAATGACAAGTAGCACAGCTAACACATATCACCCAGATATATCTATAAGTATAAGTATATATACTCTTTTGATCCCGTGAGGGAAATTTGGTCTCTGCATTTAACCCAATCCGTGAATTAGTGAAACACAGCACACAGTGAGGTGAAGCACACACTAATCCTGGTGAGCTGCCTGCTTCAACGGGGAGCAGTGAGGGGTTAGGTGCCTTGCTCAAGGGCACTTCAGCCGCGGCCCACTGGTCGGGGCTCAAACCGGCAACCCTCAGGTTAGTCCAGAGTGCTAACCAGTGGGCCACGGCTGTACAGACTGTACAGTGGGCCACTTCCCGTACAGAGAGAAATTATGTTGGTTGGTGGGTGCAGAACCGAGCAGGTGAACCTAAGAAACACACACACACACACACACACACACACACACACACACACACACACACACACACACACACACAGTATACTGACTGCAGACAAACACCCTCAGGTGAACTCCAGGGGCGTAATGGGATTTGCTGGGCCCCCTCACCTGCGCCCCAGCAGTGTTGTTTCCACTGTCGCTGCCCTGGCTGGACGACTCTGTGGAGAGGCAGTCTCTCTCCGGCTGCGAGCTGCTGTCCCCGAGGCTTCCTGTCACCCCGCTGGAGCTTTTGGATAAGCCTGGAGTGCCACCACCTCCACCACCACCACCTCCTCCTCCTCGTTCCGTAGCTGGTATGTCTCTTCTCCGCTTCTCCTCCTCTCGGGAGGAGGCGAGCGGAGGCGTCCCGGCAGCAGGAGGCTGGCCGGATCTCTCCAGCTCCCTCATCTGCCTCTCCTCTCTCCAGCGCTGCAGCTGGGAGGTCCAGCTGACGGGGGTCTCGCTGGCATGCTGCCCCGCGTAGTAGCCCCTGCGCTGGGTCTCCGGGCTGCTGTCCTGTGGCTGCGGGTTGAAGCGCGTGGCGGGCGGCTGCTGCTGCCGGCGATCCGAGGTGCCAGGGGACCAGCCGTCGCCGGTGTACTGGGGCGGCTGGTGCCGGTGAGGCGTGGGGCTGGCCTTGCCCGCTGACTCGCCCATCTCAAGCCGGGGGTCCCTGATGGGGGACGGCGTCATGTCCAGCCGATGCTGCGCCAGCCTGGCCGGGGACGGGGTGGCGCCGCTCCTGTAGGGCGGCAGCGGCGAGGAGTGTCCCGACTGAGACGCGCTCCGCACGGGCTCCCGCTCGGCCGCCCAGTGGTGGTCCCCCTGCTGCCCACAGGGCAGGCTGACGTCAGAGTGGGACTGCGCTGGGGAGCCCAGGCCTTGCAGGCCGGGGTAGACTTGCGACTCCCTCGAGAGGCTGCCGGACCTGGGGCTGTCCGAGCGGTTGGTGTCCTCCCCGCTGGACGGCGCGGGCGATGGGCTCCTCCGCTCCATGAAGATGGTGGACAGCTTGGAGGCCTCCTCGGCCAGCTTGCGCGCCAGGTCGGGGCTGGTGGATGGCGAGACGCTCCTCTGCCCGCTCAGGTGATTCGCGCCCTCGTCAGTGCCAGCTTTGCTGCTTTTGGAGGCATCCAGGTTGAAATTAACCCGGTGTGAGGAGCGAGGGCTGTCGGCCGGTTGGTGATTGGACTTCTGGTGGTGGTGATCGGGGGCTTTGGTGACCGTCATGGCTGGTATCTCGTGCTGGATGGCAGTTGGCTTGCACGACGGCAGAGCGGGGCCATGTTTGTACGGCAGCTTGGGGCTGTCTTCACCGTGCCACTGCCGCTGGTGGTTGGGAGCTCCATAGGCATGGGGCCGTCCACTCGGGGGGAACATGGTGTAGTGGTTCTGCCTGACGTGGGAGGAGAGGTGCTCAGTGGCCGGGCTCCTGGGCAGCCCGTAGGCTGAGTGGTTCCGGTCCAGGTCCACCAGGTGGGTGTTGGTGGGCAGGGTGCAGGAGCCTCGGACCGGCAGGACCGGAGACCCACCCCAGGAGCGGGAGCGGGACTGGTCGTGGGGCAGTTGGTCCTGGCGGTGGGGGTACGGGTGGTGGTTGTGCACCTCCAGGCGACGGCGTATCTGCGGGGAGCCGAACTCCTCCAGCGCGCGGTAGGTGGCCTCGCGTGCAATGGAGTCCAGGGTGGCGCGGCGGAGGTTCAGCGAGTGCCTCTGAGCGGACGTGAGCTTGGACCCAGAGCCGCCCAGCGACTCCCAGCTGCTGAACTGCACCGGGTCACTGAGCCTCTTCCGCGTGAGGCCGGCCAAACGCTCTTCCTCTTCCTCCAGGGCCCGGTTGAAGGGGTTCTCTGGCTCGCTCTGACACAGGGAACTGTGTGAGCCATCTGCCGACGTCTGGACGCTCCCCTTCTCGATGTAGCTGAAGGTGACCACCGATCTCCTGCCATCTCCTCCGACCTCCCCCGCCGGGCGCACCGTAGTAGGAGCGTCGGCCCACGTTGGGCGTCGGGCGGTGCTGTGTACCTCCCCGAGACGTGGTTCTCCCGGCAGCAGAAAGGCTCGCTCTCCGCGGAGTGAGCGCGCATCAGAATGCCGTTCTGGCCCGACAGCAGGTGGCCGAGCCCATCGCAGGGCAGGCTCTGTCGGTGTGGCCCCCCGCCACGACCCTGCTCATACCCTATGGGCCCCAGATGAAAGTTCACCGAATGACGCGAGGAGGAGAGGCTTTGGTTACTGCCCCCGCCTTTATGCAACGTCCCAGGGGAGACAGCGGGGCTATGGCTATGGCTATGGTGGGGGGACGTCCGCTGGGACTGCGGGAGCATGTCCGGCCCCTGGAGCATTAAGGGGTCCAGCCCTTCTCCGTCCCGCACCTCCACGTACACGTGGTAGACCTTGCCCGACTGAGACATGATCCTCGAGAAGGCACTGCTCTCTGTCACACCTAAATTCTGTCCGTGTTTTTTGGTGTTCTTGCTCAACACCTCCCAGAGCAATGGCTACTGCTACTGCAGTCCCCTGTGTCGACAACTGGACTGCAGGAGAACAGCAATGAAGATTTGACGAGGTTCCGAGCTCATCTTCAACACAGGCTGTTAGAGGGAGAAACAGACTGTAAGACACAGACATGCGTGTGTACAGCTGACCAGACTAGTGTCTGGACACCCTTCAGTACACTTAGTAGATTTCACCATCACAAACTACACTGCAGCAAAACACACTGCATGTGGTACATCTTAGAGCTAGGAGGATAAAGTACGCCACAGTGCACTATGCTACTGTATATGATGCCAAGGGACTGCTGCCAATAAAGACTGAATTTGGACATGTCATGTAAGTATTAAATGGGTACCACACTCTGAAAAAAAACATCCTCAAAGAGTATAACCCCATTTTAGCCTGCAGCTATGAAACAAACTGCTGCCATGCTGACCACTTTAAAAAGGCTTACTGTAAGATATCAACCAGATAAAAGTGTGGCGATAACTAAAGTGGAGGGGTTGAGTTTCAGAGTCGACTGCAGCAAGGTCCTCTGGGTAATGTCCTACTGTGGAGGAGCTAAATGTGCTTGTGGCTAATTAAAAGCCTGGGATCCACTGCCACATGCGGTGCATCTTAGTGGAGGATGCTGGCTGACCATCAAAAGTCTGAGACGGGCCTCCTGCAACAGTGATCGCTGGGGACACACATCCAGATAAGGGCTTTCGCTTTCAGGCTCAGCCATGTGTGTGTCTGCACATGTATGAGGTCTGATCAGTATGTGTGTGTGTGTGTGTTTGTCTGTGTGTGTGTGTGTGTGTAGTCCTAACGCATTTATAGGAAGTGCTTGGTTTGCATAGTTGTTCTCTTCCTCTCTCTCTCACTTTCTTCCAACCGCCCCACCCCACACACACACACACACACTCACACATAATCACATGCACACACACACACACACACAGTCATACTACAATGAATTTGTCCAGAAAAAAAGTTGCTGGCGATTTACGGTATGTATGATGTGTCCATTTGACTGAGCATGATGCAGTTAACAGATTAAGCAAACGCGTCTCCCTCTGGCCTCTTGTCCAAACACTGGTGTATTTCAAGATCAGGATTTAGCAGGAGTGATAACAACACACAGAAAGAGACTCAGACCATCAAACAGTGTGTGACTGTGAACATAATCTTGGACATATTGTACACTACAGACACTATAACACACAGTGCTACACATCCTATATCACTTATAGTGTTATGTCTTTAAAACACAATATTTAATTTGAAAGAAATAGCCTTTCTGTTCTATTCTCTATTTCTGTAAAGGAATACCCGTTTGAGACTTTGGGGGAAAAGTTGAAGGCATAAGATACCAACCAGTACCAATATTAGCAAGAATCTTTTATTTTAAAAGTAATGGCCACACTCAATAGCTTTCAGCAAAAGAGTCACTATGGAAACTGTACTTTCAACAAACTTTCCCATGCAGGATTGTCTAGGAACCAGTGAGTTGGCAGGCACTGTGTGCCCCACACATGTTAGGTCTGCTATAAATAGTCACTTTAGAAGCTTCTTGTTGCTGGAACAATTCATGGCCACACATTTGGCTGTAGGGCAAAACACATTTTCTTTGAATTTTCATAGTCAAAAGAATCAATTATTCAAAGTCACAACACATATTTTTGATTACAAAAAAGGTTAAAGGTTAAAGGTTAACTCATGCATGTGGTATAAATTAAGATGATTGAGGGAATACCACACAGATTATAAAAACTATGACAATAGACAACACACAAATTCAGTACAATGAATGCATTTGTTGTTTTATCATGTTGGAGCAAGTTAGTATTAAATTCCCAAGGAATTCCCAACAAATGTTACCCTCAAACAGTTAGAGCCTATTCTAGAACAATTATCATCCACCACCATAATCAATGGAACTTGCTGCTCTGGATGTGGTGGATACACAAGACCCAGCACACATTCGAAAAAATAACACCAGCCTTCTAAAACTATTTTTTACACTCTGCAAACGGAATGCTTCAGTTGCTCACCCCCGATGTAGCTGCAAGGCTCTGTCAAACATGTCTGAGTGTAAGATAAATGGAAACATACAAAGATGGTTTCAAACATACTCTATTTCATACTCTAGGATACTCTGAGAACAAACAGCATAGGGAAGTAGGGTTACTATGTGCATGGCTTAGCCTTAGTGTATGAAAACATAAATCTATACGTTCATGCTGTCTTCTCAAGCCCTCGTTTCAAAACATAGTCCAAACATCCATAAACTCAGACACACACAAAACACAAACAGAAAGACAGACAGACACACACACAGACACACGCACAGACACACACATGCACACACACACACACACACACACACACACACACACACTTGCTTTTCTCTTCAATACAGACATAAATATGCATAAACACACAGCCCTATATACTTAGACATGAAGCCTACACTGATGCTCTGCACACACACACACACACACACACACACACACACACACACACACACACTGCACAGCTGGGTAGCAGCTGAGAGGGTGCGGAGGCAGTGGTGTTGTGGCCACCCCTCTCTGAATGTGGGGTTATATGAGGCCAAGGCTAAAACACACACACACACACAAGCTGCATGCACAAGCAAACATTTACTGCATCCACATGTACAATAAAAAATCCTTGCACATGCCTTCAATAATATATAAGTGGATCAATGTATATGGCATAGAACAAACAAGTATGAACAGACACACACACACACACACACACACACACACACACACACACAGACTCACACACACACACACACACACACACACACACACACAATTAAATGAATCATACATAACTGTTAGCTTTTTTGTTTTAGCAAACACTTTGTGATACTCTATACTCCAAGACTCAATTAATGAATCAACATTCTCCTGTTTTCAATTGGCAAGATGCCAGGCTGAAGCACATCAGATGTTCATGACGTACTGGACAATGTAAACACGCACACACATGCAAACACACACACACATACAAAATGCATTACAGTACATTCACTGATTAGCTTGGGGAGCTATTTATCTTTGTAACAACTTCCTCCAGTTTTTCTGTCAATCCAGTTCTATGTGTGTGTGTTGAAAATAATATCATGTGTATATGTGTAATATGTAATAATATAATGTGTTTGTGTGTGTGTCACCCCCTCAACCCCTCGTTTCAAAACGTAGTCCAAACATCCATAAACTCAGACACACACAAATCATAAACACACAGACAGAGACAGACAGACACACACACACGCACGCACACACGCACGCACGCACACACACACACACACACACACACACACACACACACACACACACACACACACACACACACACACACACACAAACACACACCAAGGTAATAGAGAACCACCTGAAACCAAAACCAAGACTGCAGATCAAATTCCCCATCTGAATGTGTAATGCCCAGTCCAGAATACTGACTAGATCATGGAAGCCACCAAGAGCCCCAGTGGAATATTTAAGGGAATTGGCTATTCTTAATTACAATAATAGTTCAATGGAGCTCTGAACAAAAGGACTAAAGATGCCAGTGACAACTACTAATTAGGTCTATCAAAGGAAAGTAAGGCCACCCACATAATGCAATTAAGCAGGATTCACCGCGATTCTGGCATTCCAATAACACTTATTTCTCAAACAAACTGATATTTATAATGTTTATGGGCTGTTTCTTTTATTTCAGTAACTCTAGTGGAATTTCTAGCCCATTTTGAATATCTCTAACAAAAAAAGAAACTGTGTCTATGTCCCTCTGAACATGAAATCACTCTCACAGCCACAGGATTCTAATGAATCTATATCTGTATGGCTTCATAATTCACATATACTGTATTCAAGACCAAAATGATTCTCAGATGATATTCACCAATCGACAGGCAAGTATCCAGCAGGTAAATACTGTACATCTTGACCTAAAAACAATTCAACTTGGATAACTTAGAAAGGATAACTTTGACTCATAACTTATCAAGTCATCAACATGCTGGTTTCATAACTCAACAAAGCAATCTTAATTCAAAGCACACACAAGGTTTGACACTTGCAGTAGCTACACTTCCGCCTTTGCACTATTAAGCTGGGCATTTAGACCTACTTTTTCTGTACACTGGCTAATAGGATTCCCCCACCCCACCCCCTCTCTCTCCCTCCACCATCACCGTGCCACAAGAAACTGACACACACGCAAACACACACATATGTGTGTGCATGCGCATACTCCCACTCACTCTCTCTCTTCCTCTCTCTCACTCACGCACACACATACACACACACACACACAAACAAACTACTTCTGTATTACCTTGGGCTTCTCTGTTATCGTTCATCATTTGAGCATCCTGATATACAACAGCAGAGGCAGCAACCTCTTCTCTCAGCCTGTCACGTTACACACACATACACACGCTCACGTCTCTCACACACAGAGAGTGAGACATACAAATTCTTATCTTTTCTCTGTATCTCTCTGTCTCTCTCCCTACCACCCAGACCACAGCCTGGCTTGCCGGTTCATCGTACTGGATTTACGCCTCCTACACGACTTAGAGAGTCTTCTCCACCCTCCTCCACCCTCCCTCCCTGCCTGCCCCTCCTCCCCTGCAGACCTGCCTAAACCCAGCAGGGCTCTATCTTTTCCGGCCAGCCAGTCACTTCCTCAAGGCCCTCCTCCCAGATCACTTTCTCAGCCAATCAGGTGGCCCAGTTGGATCCTTAACACCCAGCCCTCCTTGAGTACAGTACAGTAAAGTAGTGTTTAGCACACTGACAGATGGTGCAGGGCGGTTCAATTCAAAGTGCAGGAGGAAGTAATAAGGTCACAGGGCACAACCCCAGTGGCACTACAAGGGGTGGAGTTTTAGCCTGGTGAACTGTCAAATAAAAGATGACCTCCTACTCAATTACCTGATGTGAATGATAATATCTGATCTTCCCGCCGAGGCAAGACTACATGTTTTCATTGTTTGCTCGGCAGCACCTTCTGGAAGTGACAGCTAAGCCAGTGAAGGGCCACTCAGCGCTGGGCATCTTAAGACATCCACTGCCCCATCCTTTTCAACTCCATATGCCTAGTGCAAGTTAGTGGAGGCTTCAGCCACAGACACACACAGGCCCCCCCCCTGCACTCCTCACACACACACACACACACACACACACACACACACACACACACACACACACACACATACATACACACACACACACACACACACACATAGTGCATTCATATTCTGGCATCAGTCCCATGAACATAACCAAGAGATAGGATTGCTGTTGCGTGTCGCCCTTTGTTTTCAAACAGTTGATAAGGGGGTAAAATCCAATGAAATCCTGGATTCCCCCTGTAAAGAGGGCTCTAACAAACAGACATCTTAAGTGATTTAAGCAGCTTTTCTTTCATCTGAAAATGGTTTGGTGACTATAATAAGGTTAATGCAACACATTCATGCAACCTCATTTGGATTTGAGAATTGCAAAAGGGTGTCATCGTTGCATTCCTCATGAAGTGGGGAAAAAAAAAACTCCATAAATTAAAAACTGCTGACTCATCATAAACCAACAGTCTCTGTGGTTAAGCAACCATGAAGACCAATCTGCCACAGAATTCATTTGACTCAACGTTACTGGTAAGAAAAAATATACATGTTTACCAAGAGAGGGGCAGTATTACTGCAAGAAGCTACAAAGGAACGTGGATCAATGACTCATGTCTTCAGCTAAGTGCCAGACACAGTCAGCCATATGCTGGAGAATGGTGCACTGCACTCTGCTACTGGAACAATTCATTCTGAGAGGCAATGAAGTACCAGGCAGATCTGCAGAGGTGGTAAAAAAGTGTGTGGTCGTAAACTACATACCTCTTTTATGCTGCTTCACAGTGTGTGTGCCAGTGTGTGTGTGTGTGTGTGTGTGTGTGTGTGTGTGTAGAACACTTTGAGATCTTAATCTTAAAACACAATTCAGCATTATATTTCCTCACATCAGTCTATATACCAGCATGCACCAGTTCTGCACAGTTGTTAGTTTATGTGATACATGTGACAGAATGTATGCATGCTGTATTTTTGTGCATAACAATTCAAATCATTTTGATGTTGGGCATTTCATAGGAGCCACTCATATCCTGTCAGTAAGTCATCCCTCTATGACTGTGCCTTCATATTGTACTCTACAGATATCATTGAATGTTTCCTATTGTAGGCTACTCAATACCAACATACAGTATAATAGCATGTTAATTAAAATCCTTTTACAATGCCTGAGGAAAGAGAGGGGAGGGCCAAGACAAACCAGAGATTATCTTACTGTACTGTAAGCACCAGTGGGATCTTAGTGTCTATTGGAGGGGCAGCACATAGCTCTGTGTGTGCCTCATAAAAGTGACTGAACAAAAATTACATTTTCCAAACATCTAATGTCAGATATATTCAGATGTTATTTATTGTAGCTATGGTCACCTATCTCACACGACCAACAATACAAACTAATCATTGAACATAAACTGCTACACACTACAGGTGCCTGGAGTTGTAGAACAACCATGCTGTGTTACTGCTTTGCTATTTCCCACGTTTTAAAGTCTGCTTTTAAGTGTGGCATCATCTTCAAATTCATTCTGATGATACCTGGCCAGCAAGGCTATGCAAGGTGTACAACAGTGCTGTGGTCTGCGATAGACCACCCCATGACAATGTAAGCAAAAACATTCACAGCACAACTTCTATAGTCAACTACTTCACTTACAGTACATCATCACCAGTGAGCATGCAAACAAGCTTTCATCAGTGACTGCTATGCTACTGTTGTTTGCAAGGTTTTGGCATACCCTTTAGGTAGTTTTAGACCAGCATGTAGCACATGCTTTGGTCTAATACATGTTCATACAGTTTACGGTAGGAATGTAGGTTACAAAAACTTGGCAAGTGTGTTGATTGCGTAAATATCTGCTTCCAAAGCCATATCAGTTGGGACATCATATTGTTGTTGAATGACTTGTGGTCCCATGTAAAGAATCTAACTTTACAAATATTACGACTTTGCTTGATAGTGGAATCATTTGTGAACTAGGGATAACAAAATGAGTCACAGTTTTAACTAATGTGAACATGTTAATGTCAATCAAAAGTTATGATTATTTGCATTAAACTCGGCCAACATTGCTACCAACATTGTGGACCTGTGATATTTTCTACTTGCTATTGAGGCCGATTTTGACAGTTAAACAATAGAAGTTGAACTTCCAAATCTCAATGGTCACAAAACTGAAATAGCCTTAAAAAAAAAAAAAAAAGCCCATGACTTACCCCTGCCACGGAAACAACTTCCAAAAGAGGGATTTTTGTAAGTGTGATATCATCGACGGTGTTCATAAAGATAGGCTTGAGGATGACGGTCCTCAAAATCCGCTGTGTAACACGCTTTCTCATTCAAGAATGCAGAGTTTATTTCTCTTGCGGTGTTTCGTAAGGATGCGTTCGGTTCTGAAATGAACAGCTCCGCCTGCTTCCCTCGGGTGCTGGGATGGGAAGAGAAATCTAACGCGCACAGCCATACTTGGATCATCTATCTGTAAGCTAGTCAGCACGACTAAAATTACAAATACTGTGGTATGAGATTTAGCTAAGCACGCACACGTTTTAAATGTCACGTCGGCTGCATTCAGGTGTTCCATTGCTGATGTTTCACGAGTGGTCCTCAGTAAGACCAATCAAAATCAACTGACGATTCCCCATCATTTTAATGTCAGCTCGGTGCCTCGTACCCTTGCGATATTGTAAGACAGAAGTGCAAACTGTCTTGAACACATCTGAGTCAAAGGTACAACGAGATGGATTTAGTAGTGTGTCAAACTAAATAAAAATATCCATAGACTGTGCTTGCCATATAAAATAAGGAACCTTCTCCAACCTGTCATCTAGAAAAAAATAGTATAGCTAGTGTAAACATTTCTTCCTCTTTCTGGTCTATCTATCGGCTTCTCACACGTGTGTAGGTAACATATCAACTAAATAACATAACATATTTTCTTTGCACGGATATTTCAATATGCCCTATTGTAAGAGGGAGTTCTCCACCTAGTGGCTACAATGGGCTCCTGCTACCCTAGGACCAGATGGGTGCCTGCCATGGTGGTAGGCCTATATAGAACTGGAGAAAGTGAAAGTATTGAAAGAGAAGAAAGGAAGAAAGTATTGCCCTCATTCATTTCAATGGGTAATGCTAGGCTAGCTAATTAAGCAAAAACTCACTCACTTTGAAACTCATTGAGCTTTAAAAATGACTTCCATCATCTGCTCACCTCCGCTCACATTTTCAGTAACAAGCAGATTACATGCCACATGACGCTACAAATTGAGCTGCCCAATCCACATAGATAGACGACATAATTTGAATACAATTATGTGCATAATGTGTCTATTCTATTGGATTGGCTGATCCCCCCTGTAGAAAAATGCCAGCTGAACCACCAATCCACATGAGTGACATAGGTGACCCTAACTGGAGATGTGCAAATAGGGCTAAACCAGAAGGTCCTATTAGGATCACTTGCTGCTGACAGACCACTGTAAGAGCATCAACAGGAAGTTTGTTTTTTCCTGTATGATGTATTTTCCGTAGCCTCCTCTTTTAGTTTGTTGTTGTGTTTCGGGCAAGATTTCTTAGGAACTGGTATGATAATAAGGAATGATAATAGCTTTCTTCGTGTAAGTTCATGTGAGTATCAACAGAGAGCTGAAATAGAAGGATCCAAGCTGGAGCTAACTCATCAGAGAATGTTTTGAGGAGGATGGACAGACCAATTGAAAGTTTGTTTTTTCCTCTTTGATGTGCTTTCCACAGCTTCCTCTTTTAGTTACTCAACCACTGATGATGAAAAAGAATGTCCTAGTCTGGAGCAGCTTTCTGCCCACAGTAGCCTAATATATAATGTGTTAAAGGGGTGTAGTTTCACTCTGAGACTGAAAATGACCGAAAGGGGGGTTTCATGCCAACAAATGGTATTTTTAGGGCCCGAGCACCGAAGGGCGCAAGGCCCTATTGTTTTTGGAAGGATTATTATTATTGTTCCGATTTTAGATTTGTCTCAGAGCGTTTTGAGGTGGTTAACCTGGTCAAAAAGTCTTTTCAAAAATTTTGCAAGCACGTCACAGAAAGCAGTTTGGTACAAGACCTTGGCCCCGGGCGTGGCCCAGGGACTTGCTACGCCCCCTTAAGGTAGCCATCTTGTGGATGGCTTATTTCAGCTACACACACCAAATTTGGTAGGTGTGTGTATCTCCCCAAGATGAACAACTTTTTTTATACAATGCATTAGCCACACCCAACCAGAAGTGAGATAATTGGGACTTCATGCGCACTAAGATATGATGAATTGTGATGCCAAAAGAGGTGCTTCCCATGGGCGAAAACTCGACACACTTTTTGACACACACATCAAGTGGTACAGTGAATATGCAGGGATAAAGGCTTAGCCCCAGGCTAAGACCTCCATAACGCCCCCTTATGTCACTCTGACTTTTGTATAAACATGGCATTAGCCATGCTCACAGGAAGTGAGATAATTGAGATCGTGTGCGTTGTGGACATGATCAATTTTTACACACTTTTCCTAGACGGTTGATCCAATTCATGTCAAAGTTGGTATGATGCCAAGATGCTCAAAATCCCAAAGATGATCCCTATCAAAATCCTCCAGAGGAAACCTTGCAAGACCCTGCATTACAGCTGATGAAGGAACAAACCTCAAATGTCTTGCTGAAAGTTCAAGTCCTGGAGAAGAGGCTTGGACGTCTTGCTCTAATACTGGTTTTAGCACTGTGTGGACTGGTGGTAGAAGCATGCATAATCTACAGACTTCACACACACCATACTTCTGTGAGTACCGTAGCTTTTTGTTGGAATGTGAAATATAAGGTACTGTAGGCCTATTTAAGTGTCCATGTCTAACACAGTTGGTGGAATCAGGTCTGAAGGGCTAGAGGTCAAAGAGCATATTTGAATTCTGAAAGTTACTTTGAAAGATACTGTGTCTTTGTTTGTCGTCCTTGTGTGATTTCCCCTATAATGCAGTTTCCTCTTTTCTAATTTTCTGTACTTTTTCTTTTAGGGAACTTTATCTGCATACAATGCTTCTTATGGTAATAACGGTAAATAATGGTAAAAAAATAATGGTAAATAATGGTAAAAAAAATGTCCTACACGTATTATAAAATGATTTAGTCCAATAACTAACTAACTAACTAACTAACTAACTAACTAACTAACTCATTTGGATATGTGTACATTAATAGCTTTTTAAAAATTCTTGAATATTTATTCTCTTTGGTTTATTTTTTAGTTTCATAACTCGCTCATGTTGTCTGCACTGCACTCTTTGGTTACACACACACTTTGGAGCTGAAGAGTCAGATTGTTGAGACAGATTAGACAGAGTGAGGAAGTGGTGGCCATCGAGACCAGACCGAATATCACTGATATTGTAACCACTTGACTCAGGGTGGAAGCAACATGAAGGGGAGACCACACCAACGTATATTTTAAATGTGAATAGATTTATTAAATTAAATATTTGCAAAAATCAGCAAAACTGCAGTGTAAGTCAGCATTATGGACATGTGATACCAGCGCTGCCGAGAGTGTGAGAGTGAGCGTGAGAGTCAGCGGACTGGAGAGCACAGATTTAATCGACCCTCAAATTAGGCCATCAATTAGCGCACCTGGCCAGAACCCAACATCTCCACCTGCTGGCCAAAAGAGGAAAAAACACGAGCAAGCCACAAGACAGTGCAAAACCAGCAAAGTAGAGGCGGACCCGGCACAGTAGGGCTCAGCTGACACTGAGAACAAAATTGAAGAGATAATCAAAACCAAAAAGGGCAATGAAGCTAGTTTTAAAGAACATTAAACTATTCTATTATCGATCATTCCTTCAATCACTATAATCACACTTGTTCAAAAATAATGAACAAACCATATACACATTAATAGTATATAGTATATAACAATAGTCTGTTTACAGATCAACAAAATAAGCTGAACATTCTGTCTGCTCGGCTGGGAACATGTGAACACCACCTGCAAAAGATACAGTACAAGGAGATCACAAAGGTAAATTCAACTACAACAACTACCTTGACTGGTACAAGGAAAGGTCCTCATTTCCTTCAAAGTAATTGACTGTGAAAGATACTGATCATAATGAATCAGATGATCAATAGTAGTATCATAGTATAATATATAGTATATTAGTATAATCATTCATAATTGTCATTTTTTAATAAAACTGTCATTGGTGATCATAAATAACCTGATTAGGAACACTTAAACAAGAATAAGGTATCACTTTAATTTTTGAACCATGTGGCATGCTGTATACTGAATGTGTGCTTGACTTGCTCTTGTGTTCAGAGGTGGCCTTCACTGCAGCTCTTCAGCCTTCATCATGGGATGGTAGTGGTTATGGGGTAATAGGACCTTTTGACACGGACATCACCTTGAAACATGGCAACGTTCTGACTAATGTTGGAGGTGCCTATTCAAACAAAGGTACATTTGTTGCAGAACGTTTTTAGGATTGAGGGGATTCATATTGCAGTCTGCTGGGAGAGGATAGGGAGAGGGGTGACCCATAGGATAATTAACAGGCACAAAAAACAGGTAGCGTAATTAGTACTGTATTTCAACATTTATAGGAACATGATTGAGGTTGACTTGAAATGACAGACAGAAAAAAAGAATATATGGACCCTTTCAAGAGAGTTCCATTATCAGCATCATAGTTGGCCCCACAAGACTTCCTTTTTAACATTCCATATGTTATCTTAATGCAGAGGAAGTAGATTGGGGCCCAAATAGAACGTTCAAGCATTGTTGTTGTTTTTATTGATGAAAGGGTCTATAGGCCATTTGGAAATGAAGCCCTAGAGAGAGACAGAGCCCGTCTACGGAGAGCCTGGCCACTCTGTATTAAGTCCCATTGTACCGAATTTTGGTTGCAGTTCCACCACAGTTCCACTGGGGGCGATCGCCATGAGTGCAAAATGAATGGGAGTCAATGGAGCTAGACGGCTAAATTTGTCTCTTTCACCTGATTGTCGTTGACAAATCTCATATTTGATTGTAGTTTGTATAACTTCAACATGGGTTAGGTCAAAAGTTGAATGAACGAGTACTTATGTCCTTTTGATTTCTTACAGGTTGGGTCGTTGTTGCCATAACACGCTAGCATTGTGCTAATGAATGACGTCATTGACACGTTTGAAAGGCTTTTTAGAACAATTAAGTGACTTTAAAAAATATAATACTCAACCAAGTGTATTTTCTTTGCCTCCCCTTTCGAATACAATATTCAAATGACTTGAAAACAAATTATATCCCAAGAAAAGTGGATTTTGAGGGGTACAGCTCCATAGACCTCCATGCATTCTGAAGGAACTGCAACCAGTTCAGAAACCGGAAGTTTTCCAAGAGTGGCAGTTCTCCCCTTATTAGACATTCTCTGAGAGAGATCTGATTGAATTCAAGACAGAATGTTAGAACCTTGAATTGTTGCGGAGCAGGATCTTTTGTTGGAATGTTCAAATCTCATAGTGGAAGCAGGGAATTGAATCCACAACTTCCACAACTTCTTTTGCATGCTAGCCCAGCTTCTTAACCACTACGCTACCACCGCCCTAGTTTGTGTGCACCTGCATGGTCAGTCATGCCAGCTTATCTCTTGTGTCACAAGTGTGTTTACCGCTCCAGTGAGAGGAGTCTACTTCTTTACCTTCACCACCTACAGCTGGGTGGCAGAAAAAGACATCGGTGTCAGGCTGAGGAAGAACAATGAGGAGGTTTTGCTGGTTTGGGAGACACAGGACAAAGGTGACAATGAGGACTATGCCTCCAACTCAGTGCTACTGGAGCTAGAGGTGGGGGACGAGGTGTTCATGCGCCTCCCCAAAGGATACCAGGTTGCAGCCAGCGTGAAGTCCAATATTCATACTTTCAGTGGATTTTTACTCTACTCCAGATCTTTTCAGTAGACCATTTGTTGTATACATGAAAGCAAATGTTTTATTGCAAGAGAGGGAAAATGTCTGATAATCAAGACTATAGCCAATAAAGTTTTGCATTTTAGTTAGTTTTCCATCTCCAAATTTTTTGTTGTCATTAAACCCGACATCTGTTTTTAAATAAGCTTCTATACTGAATGAGGATGTCTTACTTGCCTAGCATGACCTTACTTCCTTCCTGTGTGTGAATGTGTGCGTGCGTGCGTGTCTGTGTATGCTGGCCCATATGCATTTATGGATCCAATGGAAGGCATACTAGATGGGCATTCTTTTCTTTTTCCTATGTTGAGCTTTTGGCTTTACTTTGGGCTGGTTCATGAACTGCAATACCAAGAGGAACCTCCCACCACCCAGTGGCAATCAGTGGCTGCTTGTGTAAGCATATATCAGAAATTTTATTCTACTTTCTAATTATATATCAGAAATTATTTTCTACTTTCTAATTATTTTCTGAAAACATTTCTCATATGATGTAATCAGCAATAAATGTTTATGTACTGCAATTAAGTCAGTATTTTGTTATTCTTCTAATTTAGAACTCAGGTTTACATCTCCAACACCTTCTGCAGGCTACCAGATATAGCTGATTTCTAAATGACAGATGTAGCCTACAATACTACAGAGTGGAGTATTTCCTTCAGCATACTGGCTTCAGCCAGATGAAAAACACTAATTATAGAGATGGTCACCTGTGCACACTCGCATCGAGTCAAGGATGAAGTTGAAAAACCCTTTACTGAGGGTTGGGCCATATCAATGGCAAAAACGTGGACCAGTTTCAACCCACAGGGGATTTTCATCAGGGCATGATAGTGATGCACCGATATATTGGCAGGCTATCGGTTGATATGGGCCTTTTTTGCTGCCATCAGCCATCTGCGAAACGGCCGATATTAGTTGCCAATATTTTCAAATAAGCTGGCCACCACGACTAAAATCGCTGATAAGAGTCACCAACCTATTCTAAAAGCCCAGATTTTCTCAGATCTGAAAACTTTCCAGGGAGTAGCAGAAGGATATGCAAGATTAAAGTTCTTTTCTTCTCTCTCCAGGGCCTAAATTTCACTGCGGGATTGAAGTCTAGCCATCATAATGCGAGGAATTCCCGCATACACTTTTGTCTGATGACGTTAATCTAATCATGAAGAGGAGTGAATGCGGGGCTATTGACCAGATGGATCAACTACCGAGTTGAATTGAACATAGCCACACACACACACACACACACACACACACAGACAGAGAGAACCACTTAGCGCTTACACAAATAGGCTACGCAACCATGACAAACTTTTACATCTGGAGAGAGCTCCTTGCTAACTATCCCACTGGCTCAGGTCACGTCTGTCAGTATTGCTCACTAAACTCAGTATTGCTCACTAAACTCATTGACAACAACTGCAGTGAGTTGGGAGAGAGAAAGCAAGAACACATAGGCTACTACTGGCCAAATCCTCTCCAATTGTTAGAATTGGACTCTGGGCGTTTGGGAACAGCTGAGGGAGGAGGCTACTTGAAACTGTGAGTTTCGGTCGGTGTGAGCGAGCGGACTTTCAGTTGACAGTAATTAACACCCTTTTGAACAATCTAAGCTGTGCGAACGTCAGAGGGCGGTCTACGCTGATGCATCATTAGTGAGACAGGAGGACAGCTGCATGCAATTCCTAGCAGAATAAAAATAGTGGCTGCTGCTGAAGCGGCAGCATAAGCGGCAGCCCTCGTTTCAGCCAGCCGCGTTTAAGACGGACACGGTCAAGACAAGCAAGTTGACCTGTGCAAGTGCACCGAGCACAGGCACCGACAAAGGCAAAATGTGCCGTTCCACCATATCAGTTGTCACCGGCCATTGCAGAAAACGGCATCATGCCAAAAGGGGCAGAAATGTCAAAAGGGGCAGAAATCCCCTTCACCTCCAGGAACTTAAACGGTCCTCACCGACAGAAACCTCCTTCTCCATGGGCTTGTGGAACTGTCAATCCGCAGTCAACAAAACCGACTTCATAGCTGGCTATGCCAACCACCTTTCATTGGAACTCCTTGCTCTCACTGAGACTTGGATCAAACCAGAGAACACTGCCACCCCGGCTGCACTCTCCACTAACCTTACACTATCCCACACCCCGCCTATCTGGACGAGGAGGCGGAACGGCCTGCTGATCTCCAACAAATGGAAATTCACCCGCTACTGCCTTCAAACAAATATGTCTCATTCGAATTCCATGCCATCACAGTGATAAGCCCCAGCAAAACTCTACGCTGGTCATCTACCTACCCTCCAGGCCAACTAGGGCGACTTTATTGGCGAACTTGACACTCTGCTATCCTCCATCCCTGAGCATGACTGTCCGCTTCTTGTTCTCGGGGATATGAACATCCACTTAGATGCCCCAGGCTCAACGGACTTCTTGGCTCTGGTCCACTCCTTTGACCTCGAACTGGTTCAAAGCCCACCCGACTCACAAAGCTGGCAAAGAGCTTGACTTGATCTTCACTCGGAACTGCAGCACAGACACCCTCATGGTGACGCCTCTCCATCTTTCTGACCACTTCTTCATCCAGTTCAACGTCAGCCTGTCAGAACAGCCTCCGGCTCCTCAGCCGATGGTCACGTTCGCCCGCAACATCCGGAACCTGTCTCCAACGACTTCTCCTCTGTGGTTGCCTCCGGTCTACCTCCACTCAACACCTTCTCCTCTCTGGAGGTTAATGAAGCCACTGACTCGCTCTGCTCCACACTGACCTCGTGTCTAGACGAGCTGTGCCCTCTTACCACAAGGCCAGCTCGATCCAAACATTCTCATCCATGGCTAAATGATACCCTCCGATCGCAAAGCGCACCAAACTCAGAGCCGCGGAGAGGAAATGGCACAAATCCAAACTAGCTGACGACCTCAAAACTACCAGACACTCCTGACCTCCTTCTCAGCCAGCATCACTGCTGCTAAGACTGCTTTCTACCATGACAAAATCAACAGCGCTACAGACACTTTCGAAAACTTTTCTCTCAACCTTCAAATCGCTACTCAACCCTCAGCTGCCTCCTCCTCCATCCAGCCTTACTGCAGATACCCTCGCCTCATTTTTTACAAACAAAGTGGCGGCAATCAGCAGTCAATTCTCTACATGCCCACTCAACGATCTGACTCAGATACCACACTCCTACAACCTCTAGGGACTGCTGGAACATCTTTTTCAGCATTCACGCCTCTCTCCGAGAGTGAAGTGTCCAGACTCCTGACATGCAGCCGTCCTACCACATGCTCGCTGGACCCTATACCCTCGAGCCTACTTCAGTCCATCAGCCCGACCATCGCCTCCAGCTATCACACATGTGATCAATACCTCGCTAACCTCCGCACATTTCCAACAGCGCTCAAAGTGGCCCGGGTAACACCGTTTAAGAAAGCTTCTCTCAAATCGAGAACTACCGCCCTGTCTCACTACTGCCTTTCCTATCCAAAGGCATTGAACGAAGCAGTCTCCAAACAGGTCTCTGACTTCCTTTCACAGAACAACCTTCTGGATCCAAATCAGTCTGGGTTCAAAAGCGGCCACTCTACCGAAACGGCTCTGCTGTCTGTAACAGAAGCCTTAAAGAAGCCAGGCGGCGACCGCCGGGTCATCAGTACTCATTCTGCTTGACTTATCGGGTTGCCTTTGACACGTTAATCACCGTATCCTTCTCTCTATACTCGCTGACATGGGAATCTCCGGTTCTGCTCTCTCCTGGTTTGAATCCTACCTCACAGGACGCCGTTTAACGTTATCATGGCTTGGTCAGCTATCCGCACCTCACCATCTCACCACAGGGTCCCCAGGGCTCAGTGCTGGGCCCCTCCTCTTTGCTATCTACACCACCTCCTTGGGACAGATTATCCGTTCAAGCGGCTTCTCATACCACTGCTATGCAGACGACACACAGCTCTATCTGTCCTTTCCACCTGACGACCCCCTGGTTTCAGCACGGATCTCAGATTGCCTTCAGACATAGCTACATGGATGAAGGCACACCACCTCCAGCTGAACCTCTCAAAGACTGAACTGCTGGTCATCCCAGCTAAACCTACCATACACCACGACATCAACATCAAATTTGACTCCCTGTCTGTTTCAACCGACCAGGACTGCAAGAAATCTAGGAGTTGTTCTCGACAACCAACTAAACTTCTCAGATCATGTTGCCTCAGTCGCCCGGTCATGCCGTTTTAGACTCTACAACATCGCGGAAAAAATCAGGACTTACTTGACTCAAGATGCTACCCAACTTCTGGTTCAGGCAATAGTCATCTCACGACTTCGACTACTGCAATGCCCTCCCTGACAGGTCTCCCAGCCTGCGCAGTGAAACCACTTCAGATGATCCAGAACGCTGCAGCAGCCTGGTCTACAACCAACCCAAAAGGGCACATGTTACCCGCTGCTCATCCAGCTACACTGGCTACCTATGGCGGCCCGCATCAAATTCAAGTCTCTAACGCTTGCCTACAAAGTAGTCTCGGTTCTGCTCCCACCTACTTGAATGCCCTCATACAGACTTACACTACCTCCAGACCGCTTTCGGCCCTCTGACGAACGACGCCTAGCTCTACCACCGCACGCCAAGCCAATCCAAACTTTTCTCATCTGTTGTTCCTCGTTGGTGGAACACACTGCCAGTTCCTACAAGGGCAGGGACATCCTTTTCCACTTTCAAAAAACTCCTGAAGACCCAGCTCTTTAGAGAACATCTACTCTCATAGCAACACTTACAACAAGTCTTACTGATCCTAGCACTCACCAGCCGCTTTAAACTGACAAGTAACTGCTAAAACAGCACTCACCGGCGCACTTATTCTTACTGTACTCTAATGTTTTTTTGAAACTGTCCTAAAATTGTGAGAATTGTTCTAAAACTTACTGTTTACCATGTTAGTCGCTTTGGTTAAAAAGCGTCAGCCAAATGTAATGTAATGTAATGTAATGTAATGTAATTAATGAACATTGCAAGACACTTAGCCCATCTCTCTTCTATCTCTTCCCAGAAAGATTTTATTCGACTTTTTTGAACATTTATTTTATCTAATGACATAGAAAACATAATGAATCCACATATCCTTATACATTATGCACAACTTTTATTCACTGTAAACCATAAGACTGAAGGCTAATTACTCACGTATTTCTTAAAGTGACAGGCACTCAATTACACCTACACATCACCAATGTGCACTCAATTAGACCTACACACCACATGAAAAGTAATAGTTTAAAAATCAATATTAAAGCAGTTGGCAAGTCTGACAGATTGAGGGGACTTAGCCAACATTTTGAATGTTTACAACTCTCATGCCCCTCCCCCACTACCACCAAGCACCCTCTCATCGAGTTTGTGCTCGTCAGTGCCTCTATGGTCAGTGCGCACCAGACTGCACCAGACTGTGATTGACAATCAGATCTCACACAGCCCTGCTCTGATTGGACCAGAAGAACCGGGAGCTGTGGATTTTGGAAATAAAATAACAGGCTCTAGGTGGAGGTAGAAGTGCAGGTTTTTTTCTAAAACCGGCTGATTTATGTTGTTCTGTCGAAGCATAGTGTCAGTTTCAGTGAGTATGATCAAAAAAATCTTGCCAACTGCAGCTTAAAGTATTCAAATTACTAAATATGTTTAGATACTAGTAATATGCAGATTATAAAATACTATACATCATTAACTAAATACAGTTTATATGAATTTCTAAATATAGAAATCTAGGATGGCCACTGGTGTGAATGATCACACTACAGTATATTCAATATTACTGATGTCCCCAAATTGTGTAAATTCCCCCTACATGAAGAAATGAAGAACCTAAGGGGGAATTCTTCCCATTTTGAAAATTGAATTTTAAGCCCTGCTCTCTCTTCTAATTTTCTTGTTGAAAAAATTTAAAAATGTATTTTGAATACTTTTTTGCCAGCAAAGGTGTATCAAAAAATGTGAATAAAATTATCGGTATCATTATCGGCCGAAGTGAAATCTTAATCGGTATCGCCCAGAATGTCAATATCGGTGCATCACTAATCCGGCCAGTGGTGGAGGAAGTACTGAAACCCAGTACTTATGTAAAAGTACAAATACACAGAGAAATATTTACTTTAGTAAAAGTAAAAGTACCACAATGACAACCCTACTTAAGTAAAAGTAAAAAGTACCTGCTTTTAAATGTACTTTAAGTATTAAAAGTAAAAGTATTTGCATAATGATTTATTCTCTTAATATCTATATTCTAAAACGAAAAATCAGTATGGGCTGTGGCATTTTAATTAAGCTAGTTTTAGGTAATACTCGACTAGATAGTTTTAAGCTAATCCAATTGTGCTTACCATCTGTGGCTCAGTTTACATTCTGACCTACAATTCTAGAGACTGTAATTCTGGTTGATCTGCTGAGTAATATCATTCAGCAAAACACGAGAGCCTGAAGTTTAACGGGGTAGACAAGGGAAACGTCGGGTGGATCGTAATGCCAATTATGCTGATTGAACAGAAAAGTTGCTGAGAAAGGTATCTTTATGATTAGGTTCAGTTTCACTTGCGCAGACGCATAGACATTGAATGAGCGCTCACATTACTACCCCCCAATTGTAGGCTATGCATATTTATTTGATCACACACAATTAAGGAATATTTCCTAATCTGGAAAATGAAACCACCGGTTCATTAATAGTCTACCATTCATTTGTGCCGCAAATGATCAGACGTGTGACAGAAGCATGGGCATAGCCTGTAACTTCGCTGATCCGCGGATAGCAATCTCATCGGAGAGGAGGCCCTAACGCTGCAGATAACAGACAGAGAAAGGCACAGAACACAGTTGCATGTACAGTGTAGCCATGGGTCTGGTGAATATAGCCTACCGAATGCAGATGGCTACAAGCTCACACTTTGCCTGGTCTAGACTAGAAGCTTATGTTTCTAAGAATGCACGTAGCGCTCCAGAATCTTTGGTAGCAACCCCGCCCCCTGGTAAAACAAACGTGTTTGTCAGAGAGAAAAAAAACTGATCATAATGTATAGTAAAAAGGAACGATGGTGTTGTAGAAATGTAGCTAGCGGAGTAAAAGTACAGATAATTGCTGTAAAATGTAATGAAGTAAAAGTCAAAAGTATGCACTATAAATTTTACTTAAGTAAAGTACAAATACGTGGAAAATTTACTTAAGTACAGTAACGAAGTATTTGTACTTCGTTACATTCCACCACTGAATCCAGCAAACCACATTGCGGAGTGGTGGAAGTGCACAAACTCCCAATGGGTTCTCCATACGCTGGAGCACGGGTACGAGCTACAGTTCGCCCGTGCCCCACCCGTCTTCACAGGCATCAGGCGGACAAGGGTCTCGCCCGTGCGCGCCCCAGTGCTCCGCAAGGAGATCCGGGAGCTAGCGGTCAAGCAGGCCATATGCTCAGTGCCGTGGGGCCAGTGGATAGAAGGGGTGTACAGTCACTATTTTTTTAGTTCCCAAGAAGGATGGCAGCCACTGAACGCATATCTATCAAAGAGTCCGTTCAAGATGCTGACGCTGCAGCACATTGTTCAGAGCATGCAGCAGGGGGATTGGATGGTCACGATAGACTTGAAAAATGCATATTTTCATGTTCTGATTCATCCTCGGCACAGAAAATACCTGTGCTTTGCGTTTGAGGACGAGGTGTGGGAGTTTTCGGTCTTACTGTATGCTTTGGGCTAGCTGTAGCGCCCCGCACCTTCACTAAAGTCATTCTGGAGGCGTTGGCCCCTCTAAGGAGGCGAGGTATTCGCATATTGAATTATCTGGACGACTGGGTCTTACTGGCAGACTCCAGGGCCCTCCTGGAACAGCATGTAGCCGTTGGGTGACTGAGATTTCAGGTGAATTGGGCAAAGAGCCGACTCATGCCCACGCAGACAATCCCCTACCTGGAACTGGAGCTCGATGCGGTGGGCATGACAGTGAAATTGTCTCAGGCACGTCGGGCAGGCCTTCAGCACTGTATTGGCAGTTTTCGGCGAGATGTAATGGTCACCGTGCGCATATGCCAGCTCCTTCTGGGGCTAATGGCGACGGCGGCGCATGCGCTTCCCCCTCGGCCAGCGAGGAGATTGCTACTGTGGGCGAGGTGTCACCTCCCCTCAGTCCGCGAAGTTCATGTGCCGGGCGAGCAGAACAGGGCAGGTATGCTGTCGAGAGGCCCGCTGTCACATCAAGAGTGGCACCTCCATCCACAAGTAGTGGAGGGGTGTGGCAGCTTCTGGAGAGCGTAAGTCAATGTTTTTGCTTCACGCGAGACGACACACTGCACGAAGTGGTTTGCGCTGACGGAGAGTGATGCTCCGCTGGGAGTAGACGCTCTAGCCCACGAATGGCCCGAAGGCCTTGATACCGGCGGTCTTAGAGAGGGTGAGGAGAGACAGGCAAGAGACTATCCTGATAGCCCCTCATTGGCTGGATCAGATATGGGTTCCGGAGCTAATGGCTCTACTGCACGGCAAGCCGTGGAAACTCCCAGCCCGCAAAGATCTGTTGTCCCAGGCGGACATGGTGATTTGGCATCCGGCGCCGGAGAGATGGCAGCTGGCGGCTTGGCCCGAGAGGCTGAGGCTACTTAGCGCGGGGTTGCCACTCTCGGTGGTGGAAACCATACAGAGTGCCAGAGCCTTGTCAACCCGATCGCTATACTCTCTAAAGTGAAAAGTGTTTGCAGACTGGTGTCGAGAGAGAGCGCTCCATGCTTTAACATGCCCGATCGAGGAGATCTTTCGAGGAGATCGAGGACATTTTCTGCAGCATCTTTTTGACCTGAGCCGAGCCCCGTCCATGCTAAAAGTTTACTTGGCAACCATATCGGCTTGTCATGTGGTAATAGTCCATAAGTCGTTGCACCGATAGATATTAGAAAGCTAGATACCACATTTTCCGTCAAGTTCTATTAGGTAGCATCTTAAACGCGGCCGGCATATTGCTGGGGGCAAACATCTTTACTGTCTATGGGCAACACTTGCCGGCAATCAGAGACACCTGTCTGATTTCCAGTCAGAGTCACATGCTCTTCCATTGGCCTCCAGTGATTGTTGCCCCCACCAAGATGGCGTCACTATTTACGTACGTTTTGGAGCCCAATGCGGTGTCTAGCTTTCTAATATCTATGGTTGCACCCATTACGCTTAGCAAGGCGACTTGCTTGTCTGCATCGATGTCGTTAGCCACGAAGAACTGTTCCAAAGCGCTCCACATACGCCGACCACGACTCCATCTTTGGGATGAATTCCCCTATCGCGGTTCCTATTAACACCATATTGTCTAACTTTTAGACGTTTTATCCTCGTCGTCAATTTTTTTGTAGTGTATTCCACTAAATAACACACAGTAGGCTAAACAGTCAGCACTCTTGCGGCACGTTCGCTCTTTACTCGGCTCAAGCAGGAACTGAATACAGACATCTCAGCATTCACTAGCTAGGCTGAGATGATTGGTCTAGCCTACGGCCCAACCAAGTTACCAAAATACCAAAACTCAAAAGTTTCATACATCACAATTATATTTATATGTTTAACTTAAAATATGTGTTGTGATGGAAATGACAGTGTGTGGCGGAAAAGACAAAGTGTGGTGGAGATGACATGACATACATAAACAAAAGCATTAAGAATAAAAAAATGCATCCCTACTATATGTTATGTAATTATGATCTCCCCCCTACTAGATTCTTTAGTACTATGAAGCAAATAAACTGTTTTTTTTTTTTAGCATGGGCAATGTCATTTCCAGCACAACCTGTCACCATGTAATTTCCACCACCACCATGAAAAAAGTAGTGGAAATTTGACCCCTTTTCTTCTAAAATATAATATCATGATATTTTAGTCTTTTGATGCAAGTTGTTAGAGTTAGCATTAGATATACAAAAAATACATCCATGTAATACCCTGTAGATTGGCTATCGTATAGAATTTACTAGATATGCAAATCTAAAACAATGATCCCAGGATTCTATTTTGTACAATGTGGCGGAAATGACAGTGAACCCAAAAATATAAGAAATGAAAAATATAAGAAAATGTGAAATAAGGCAATATATAATATATATGATTGAATATAAGACAAATATTATAGCCTACGGAATGCAGAAGCCTATGTTTCAAAGATTTAGAAGCGGGGAAGCGGGGCACATAGCGCTCTGGAATCTTTGGTAGCAACCCAGCCCCCTGGTAAAACAAACGTGTTTGTCAGAGAAAAAAAAAAACTGATCATAAAATGTAATGTAAAAAGGAGCGATGGTGTTGTAGAAATGTAGTTAGCAGAGTAAAAGTACAGATAATTGCTGCAAAATGTAACGAAGTAAAAGTCAAAAGTATGCACTATACTATAGATTCTACTTAAGTAAAGTACAAATACGTGGAAAATTTACTTAAATACAGTAACGAAGTATTTGTACTTTCGTTACAGTACATTCCACCACTGTATTTTCACATGCAAATTAGGTTTTTGGCAAACAGCTTTTGGCAATGGTGCAGCAAATTTAGGTTTGTCACCAAAAGTTCACTAGAAGTTTGACATTATTGGCTAAGTGTGGTGGCAAATCACTGGTGAACACATTTGCCACTAGTGGCAAACTTGTCATTATTGCAAGAACTTTGCTGGAAGTTTGCTTCTAGCAGCCAACATTGGCAAACTTACTTCTGCCAATGTTTTCTAGCGACCTCATTTGTTTCCCACAAAGCACTCACAACTTTGCTGCAAAACATTTCATTTGTGTAAGGACTAGCACAGAGAAGGAACTATTCATTGTTCTTAGAAATGTTTGCCAGAACAGATAGTGACAGAATGTGATAATATTATTATTCTGTAAGAACATTTTGAGGACTTTTGTGCCAAAGCAGAAACCCCTTTCTCCTTTTCAAAGTATATTTTGGGTTGTTTTTGCCTTTATTTGACAGGGCAGTGTAGCCTGACAGGAAGCAAGTTGGAGAGAGATGGAGTGGGATAGGGAAAAGGAACCCTTTTGTATCTTCACAGTATGATATATAAAACTTGTGGTTCCTCAAAAGAGGGCAATTTTCTTTATTATGTTTGATGGATTTACTTTGACTTAAGAACAGAGATGAGTGGATAAACTTTGTTGCTGGCCTACACGCCATAGACATAATGGGTAGTAAGTAAGATCCTGCAATCAGCTGTCTGGTGTGGCTGCAGGATCTAGCGAGAGCAATGATGCAAGGAGCTGTGTTTTAGTCGCTGTCCAAGGTGCTGACGAGCTGCTGACCTGTTGTAGGATGGCGATTCATGACCTAGCTGGAGGCTACACGTCAAACAACAACTAGCCCCCCAATAATTGTTCTTGTTGATTCCAGTTAGACTGGACTTTAGCCTGGATTTAATAGCCTATCCTTACTGTTTCCAAACTTCAGGACGGCGATGCATGCTTTGTTTGGAAAATGGAAACAATGTCTTGCTACCTGTGCTGGGTATCACGTACGAGTGAAGATGCTTTAACAGCTTCTCCTTTAGGTGGAACAATCAGCTAAACATGGATGAGGATAGTTCTCCAAACTCCAAATCCATCAATTTATATTGATTTATACAGTAGCCTATGCATATGGAAGGCGACAGTAGGCCTACTGATTTGTCACGAACTTGTGTCGGATCACTTTCCTTTAATGAGCTATATTACACGTCTCGTGTTCAACAAAGTCAGCGTGATTAGTAGCGTTATGTGTGGTACAATTCAATGAATTTAAAATGATATAATAGTATGATAACTGTACCAGGTTAATGTGGTGTTTTATTTGAAATGACAAAATCGCGGTGGCATGTGTGATTGGCCGATGAGGATGAGCTATAGAAGTTCTATGATAGAACCCTTCAGTTCTGGGCCTACGTTTTAAGACGTTCCATTCTATCTTGCAGTCAATGTCATGGAAACAACCAAACATTCTATCAAATACTTGCATTGCATTTTGGAAAGCGATCGGCACGCAGATTTTTTGGCTTGATTTTTGATAGTGATTTTCGACATAACTCAGACACGTTGATCTTACAACCTTCTTCTGATTTAGAGGTGAGCTCCATCAATTATTTTTGTTCTGTATTATACTATTTCAATTTTTACAGCGAAGGGGAAATGCGTTCGATTTACCGGCTCTAGGCCCAAACTCAACAACACTTTGGCTGTAGGTCGCCGACGCCGACAACTTGAAACAGACATTTACTTAAAAGGCCCAAACCTAACTTCACATCAGTCAATCGCCGTACGTTAAGGCAGCAGCAGAACTACAGTTACACCCCACTAATGATCAGCGGGCAACCTGTAGAGAGAGTCACAAGTTTTAAATACCTTGGTGTCCACATTACTGAAGACTTAACATGGACTGTTAACACTCAATATGTTCTGAAGAAGTCCAGACAACGACTCTACTTCCTTCGTCAGCTAAGGAAATTCAAAGTTTCTACATCCATCATGAAGGCCTTCTACACTTCAGCGGTTGAGAGTGTTCTAACTGGTAGCATCATCACCTGGTATGGGAACTCCACAGTTAGAGATTGTAGTACTCTGCAGAGAGTAGTGCGCTCAGCTGAACGTACTATAAGAACTCAACTCCCTGCTCTACAAGATATCTATTCCAGAAGAGTACTCCTAAGAGCCCAAAAGATTCTGAAGGACTCTTCATCCTAACAATGGATTATTCCTACCGCTGAAATCAAGAAGACGCCTATAGTCACAAAGCCAGAACTGAGAGACTCAGGAGAAGTTTTTATCCCCAGGCCATCCTAACTCTGAACTCACACTATACTGACTTTTGCACACATTCACTCTCAGCACTCTCAAACATTTCCCAACTCTGAACTCACACTATACTGACTTTTGCACTCATTCACCCTCAGCACTCATGACCCCCCACACACACACACACCTACAAGACTTTTAGCACTTTTACATCCCTCTCCCTATGCTACAGACCTTTTATTTATTTTCTTATTTCATCACACGTCAAAACACACACACACACACACACATATATCTGACTTTTCTCCAACTTTTGCACACTTTTTATTTATTATTTTTGATTTCTCCTCCATCTACCCATGTCCTTGATTGCCTAGCCTTTTCTGCCCCCCACCCCCCACTCCACCCCCATCCCCAACACACACACTTACATCATCACTGTCATCACTTCACATACATACAGCACACTGCTTCTACAGTAAGCCTCCCTACATACTTGCTGCACACTGCCCCCCACATACACAGCACATTGTCTTTGTGGATCTTCCCAACACACATCCTCTACATACCTACAGCACACTGCCCCCACCTACCCACACACACACACACACTACACACATACACACACACAGTCACTGCTCCACCCCAC
Organism: Alosa alosa; assembly: GCF_017589495.1. Classification (NCBI taxonomy): domain Eukaryota; kingdom Metazoa; phylum Chordata; class Actinopteri; order Clupeiformes; family Clupeidae; genus Alosa; species Alosa alosa. Next base: position 14,035,966 of record NC_063206.1, on the reverse strand, counting down.
ACACACATCTTCACTGTCATCACTACACATACATTACATACAGTACTCTGCTTGCAATAGTAAGTCCCTGACCCCCAACACACACACTTACATCATCACTGTCATCACTTCACATACATACAGCACACTGCTTGCTACAGTAAGCCTCCTCTACATACATTTGCTGCACACTGCCCCCCACATACACAGCACATTGTCTTGTGGATCTTCTCCAACACACATCCTCTACATACCTACAGCACACTGCCCCCACCTACCCACACACACACACACACACACATACACACACAGTCACTGCTCCACTCCCACACACACACATCTTCACTGTCATCACTACATACATTACATACAGTACTCTGCTTGCAATAGTAAGTCCCTGACCCCCAACACACACACACTTACATCATCACTGTCATCACTTCACATACATACAGCACACTGCTTGCTACAGTAAGCCTCCCTCTACATACTTGCTGCACACTGCCCCCCACATACACAGCACATTGTCTTCAGGATCTTCTCCAACACACATCCTCTCTTACATACCTACAGCACACTGCCCCCACCTACCCACACACACACACTACACACATACACACACACACACTGCTCCACTCTCCCACCCACACACACATCTTCACTGTCATCACTCACATACATTACATACAGTACTCTGCTTGCAATAGTAAGTCCCTGACCTTCAACACACACACTTACATCATCACTGTCATCACTTCACATACATACAGCACACTGCTTGCTACAGTAAGCCTCCCCTACATACTTGCTGCACACTGCCCCCCCACATACACACAGCACATTGTCTTGTGGATCTTCTCCAACACACATCCTCTACATACCTACAGCACACTGCCCCCACCTACCCACACACACACACACTACACACACATACACACACAGTCACTGCTCCACTCCCACTTCACACACACATCTTCACTGTCATCACTCACATACATTACATACAGTACTCTGCTTGCAAGAGGTCCCTGACCCCCAACACAACACACACACTTACATCATCACTGTCATCACTTCACATACATACAGCACACTGCTTGCTACAGTAAGCCTCCTCTACATACTTGCTGCACACTGCCCCCCCACATACACAGCACATTGTCTTGTGGATCTCTCCAACACACATCCCTCTACATACTTACAGCACACTGCCCCCACCTACCCACCTACACACTACACACACACACACACATACACAGTCACTGCTCCACTCCTCCCCGCCCACACACACATCTTCACTGTCATCACTCACATACATTACATACAGTACTCTGCTTGCAATAGTAAGTCCCTGCCCCCTACATACACAGCACATTATTTCATCAGGGAAGCTTCCCAACACACATCCCCAACATACTTACAGCACACTGCCCCCAATACACAGCACATTGTCTCATGAGGAAGCTTCTCCAACACCCACATACACTCTATTTCTTCGTAAAACTAGCTCAATCTTCATACGTTTAATTGGCGTGAATGAAGAGACACATAATGATCCTTCAAATAAAGCCTTAACTACTGAAATTTTACTTTGGAATAGCATAAGACAGCCTGCCATTTAGATCATAGCCTACTGCAAACAACTCGTAGGCTAATTATGATGTTAATCTATATTATGAGTCTGTGATATGGACTTATTCTTACAGCATTGTAGAAGTTCATGGAAACTCAGGCATCTGAGATAAAGATGGAGGTGAGGACCTCTGGAGAGAGGCAGCAGGAAGACAGAGCATCCTTACTGGAGACCACCACCTCTTTTAGGGTCTCTGAGCTAAGGGAGCTTGAGGAGTACTTTTTTGCTCTTGAGGCAGACAGGAGAAACCTCCAGGATCTCCTGCAAGAGCAGAAGGAAGACCATGAAATGGCACTGAAAGCCCAGAAGAGGGAAATGATCCAGGAGAGAATGGAGTGGGAGAGGCAGATGAGGGAGAGAGAGGAGGCCCTGCAGTCTGCGTTCATGTCTGTGGCTATCAGAAGGGAAAAGATGATGAAAGACCTGATGGCCAAAATGGTAAGACACTTTGCTGTTGTGTTGATTAAATATGGCTACTTAATGGCAACACAAAACATTTTAACCATTGTAGTGTGTATTAAAAATTGAGTGTTCTTTTTTCTTTAGAGTACCACCAGTCTCAAATACATGGACAAAACCAGTGGGACTGGACACATTATCACCTCTCATGTTGTTCCTCAGGTATATTCTTCAGAATCAGAATCAGAATCATTTTATTCCACACAAAAAAAGAAATAACAAGAAATGTTACTTGGTGAAATGGTGCAAGACACATAAGAAGTATTTAAATACAAATATATAATGTAATATAATATAATATATTATAATATAATATAATATAATATAGGCCTATATATATACAAATATGCAAATATGACAAAGTGCAATTACAAACACACTACGCAGAAAGCGGGCTATTTATGTTGTCTATAGGTCCTTACACTAAGTCTAGATATATAGTGCTTCACATTCACAAACAGATGAACGTGTCTACTGATGTACAAGACTTTTCTAGAGTTTCCAAGTCTCTTCAGCATTGTCATGTCTGCATGTTTTCTCACACAGGGTGCCCTTAACCTGGGAGGAACAGCTAGAAAACAACCCAGAAAATGGTGGTTCCTCTCATGCTGCTCCTCTTGTGCTGCTTCTGAGGTACTTCACTTCACTTTTTTTCCCAGGCGTGCTCTGCTTATGATCTGTTAGTGGATATTTATGGTATTTGAATTGTGAATAAAAATGTTCTTAACAGATTAAGAAGTTTTAACATGTGAGTCACTCTTTTCAAAAGATTCATGAATTGTGCTTTATTTTCTTTAGAATGCAAACACCAGCAGTGCGACAGCAGACAAGAAAATGGCAGATCTGCAGCTGATCGCAAAGCTGGAGGAGCGTGTCAGAAAGGCTGAAACGAAAAAGCAGCAAAAAGCCCTTAAGAAGGCAGAAGAGCAGGCAAAGAAGGCCGAGAAGAAAGTGATGAAGGCTGAGAAGAAGAGAGCAAAGAAAGAGGAAAAGAAAACAAGGAATAAGGATGAAGAAGTCAAGGAAAACAGTCCAAAACAGCTTCTGTCTTCAGCTGCAAAAGAATGATGTGACAAAACATGTCTCATACCCGGCAGTGAAAGTCACATTATTATCATTACTGATAAAAAAAATAAAAAAATATCACAGTAATATATTAAATACATCTTTAGTCAATATTGTGTGTTGTACATGTTGTATTTGTATTGGTATGATTTACCAATGAATGTTTTTGTACCATGAAGGTATCTGCACTGAGATAAACAAGCTTTTGAGCAAAAATATTTTTATATGCTTAAAATTATGTGTTTGGAATTATTTTGTTTTTTATATACTGTACATTTAGAATTAATGGGGGCATGAATCCTGGCATGCTGTCAGTCATATGCATCAAATTCGGTAAAATTCTACTGGTCTCTAAGGATACCATTAAGAAAACCCATGTGAAAACATTTGGCAACACTGATAGCTTAGATTTGGGCAGCCGTGGCCTACTGGTTAGCGCTTCGGACTTGTAGCCGGAGAGTTGCCGGTTCGAACCCCAATCAGTGGGCCGCGGCTGAAGTGCCCTTGAGCACCTAACCCCTCACTGCTCCCCGAGCGCTGCTGTTGTTGCAGGCAGCTCACTGCACCGGGATTAGTGTGTGCTTCACCTCACTGTGTGTTCACTGTGTGCTGAGTGTGTTTCACAGATTGGGATAAATGCAGAGACCAAATTTCCCTCACGGGATCAAAAGAGTATATATAATTTATATACTTACTTACTTACTTAGCTCTTTGATTATCTCAGTAAGCAAAGGCTCATAAGAACACAATGAAGTAGTGGCACCAAGGATGGTGATCATTTGCCTTGCAGTTCAGAAGTACAGTAAGGTGCTTCATATTCATCTTATATGATTTTGTTGGATAAATTCATTGCTGAGGCAAAATATGATAGATCATATATACAGAAATGTGTAAATTTAAAGGGGCATGTGAATTGATCACACAGGTCTGGTATGGACTGATCATTGGATGAATTGACCATGTTAAGGTGCTATGGTGGAGTGTGTGCAAGGGTGGTAGTGCAAAAGTGAACAGTGCAAGAAATTGAACATAATAATGTTGCGTTTCATTCAACACTAGACTAGTTTACGTAATTGCAGTGTAATGTGGTTTGATAAATTGGACAGCCCTGACTTTACAGTCTTCACCAGGGCCGCCGCTGCCCATACACAGAGTACGCAGAGCGTGTAGGGCCCCAAGTACCTAGCGGCTAAAAAAATGTCATGATGATTATTACATTACAAAAATATATAAATTAGTGAACAGGCCCACCGTTGTTTTTTTTCTAATTTGTATACCCTATCACTCAATTCGGGAAAATTAGATGTTTTTACCTAATATAGCCCTCCTGTTGTGTTCGCGGTCAAATGTGACCGATTGAGAATTATTTTCTCTCAAAAATATTGTTAACCTATTTTGACTACCATGAGGCTCCTTGACTTTGTTCAGGGCATCTGAACACACAAAACAAATTTTGATAATTTTTATGACAATTTGAGCGTTTTATTTAACTATGAACACCCATGTGTATTTCCGGTCAAAAATGACCGACCATTAGAAATGAATGGATGAGAAAATGGTCAGTGTATAAAATTGAGTCCAGGCACATACTTATTGATCAGATGGACTGTATGTGCTTCTGTACATTAAAACACACACAAAAAAGCACACCCTCACTCCCCCTCTTTGCTTCTATGCCAGCCCCCATTGGAACCTTTCCCCAATCTTTCCCTTTCTGACTTGCATCAGGTCAGTGAGGCCTACAGGCCATACATAGCAAATGGAAGTACAAAACTGGTTATATTCAATAGAACACAAGTTGATAAAAAGGTCTATACTTAGCTGTAAAGCTAGCACTGAACAAAGTAAGCACAACTCTGCTTGTTGCTTTTTTGGAATGCTTTAATAATTTTGTTGATAGACAAAGTTATAGGAAAAAGAGAGTAATTTGCAGCAAGGCATCAGAGAGCGATTCTGATATACATGATTTGTAAACAGGAAATAATGAGATGAATTTATTGATTAATTTGGACCGGTGAGAACATGAGTGGTTTCTTCAGACATCCACCTTAGCCACGTTGTCCTCCAGCTGCTTCACCATAGGATTCTCCACATCTGAATACAGAGAAGAGTCAGATTTGGTCCAGTTCATTAATCCTCTAGTAGTTAGTCTAACTACTATTGATATATTGTATTCTAATGCAATGGCACACCACATTAACCATAACACAAGTATTTTAGTTTGTCATGGTCCATTTGACTTTTCAAAAAATAGTGATCACAAGTTCTAAGCCAGAAACTGAAACAGTTATATTGAATGTCTCAAATATGACCTTCTCCATTATGATGCACATCTCCAAGCAAAACATTTCACACATATAAACTGTCATTCTGCCTAGTCAGATGCAAGGTTTGTCCAAGTGTTCCTAGAAAGGGATTTAATATGTTTTGCTTGAATTTATGCATTTGGTCTTGAAGAAAGAAATTTCTGGAAAAAAGGTCCGGTAACACTGGTGCATGCATAACCATTCAATCATTAGAGATCCCAGTATGTGATGGATTTACAGTGGCTCAGCCTAGTTGTAGCTGGAAGAGCATGGAATGCATGTCATTTGCCTGTGGTGGTAATTAACACCTTAACCTACTATGTTAATTAAGTGTATGAAATTGATCAATGATGAAGGATGTAATTTACAATACTTAGTAGTAAATCATGTTGGACTCAGTATTAGAATTTTATGTGTTAAACATACTTTCATAACTTAGGCTAATTCCTTATGACTCATGTATTAACATACCATTAATCAGTTAAAACATTAATTAACTTAGCTGTTCTAAAATCAGTGTAAACTATGGAGTGGCTAATTGCTTTTCTACAACGGTTATTACATACATCTGGCAAGATGTCATTAAACAAAGGCACAGCAACGAGAAATGTAACGATTTATTTAAGCAATAAGCCACGAGAGGCCGTAGGTTACGCTGATTCTACAACAGCTAAGGGGCGTTGTTAGGCACAACGCGCTAGCGGAGCCCCCCTTAGCTGTTGTAGAATTGCTTTTCTAAAACTGTTGCTATAAATACCTGGCAAAGTTTCATAAAGTAAAGGCAAAGCAACGAGAAATGTAACGATTTGTTCATAGATAATCATTCTTCAGCCAAGAAATATATTTCCTCTATCTGAATGGTTGCCAAGCAACATCAAGTTGCAGCTACTCTAACGTTTGTGTAAGTTGTGGTAGCGCATTAGCTAGCCTACTATAGATTGAAATGCGGTAAAGATGTATGTTTGTATTGGATTTTACAACATCATTAAACGCGATTCAGCCAATCATCATCAAAGACTAGAACTATTCGTTTTAGAATGGTGTGTAATATGACCGCCCCATTGTATTGCCAGTGCACCATCCCTTACTCCAGGAAATCCTTGCTAATTTCAAGTCTTACACCTTCTGTGAAGGTACTACTTTACCATTAAGTGTGTGTGTGTGTGTGTGTGTGTGCGTGTGTGTGTGTGTGTTCAAATGTGTTTGCATGTGTATTTGGGTTATTTTCTAATGAAGAATATATTTACGATACATTCTTAAGGGATATAACATGTATAATTAGTTGAAGGCAAGAAAGGGTTTGAAAACAATACTAAACAACATTTAGGCTATAACAGGCCATGGGCATACTTCTTGGGTGTTTACACCTACTGTATATGACTGCGCTATGCATGCACTGCAGTGGCAAGTAACCTAAGTTGGTACTTAACCTTTCAGCCTGATAGGCCCCAGGACCATGGTGGCTGTGTGGTGCTCAGAGTCCAAACTTCGAGCTTTGCGGGTGCGGCATCCGTCTCGACAGCGAGAGTTGTAGTCATTTTTAGGGCAGATGATGACCTTGCACTGCAGGTACACATATTCATGTGCCCGCAGGAACTTGAAAGCCTGGAAGCGAAAGCCTGCGTGACTCTCAGAGCCGCTCACATAGGAGTAGTATGTTGTGTCTTTTGGACACCTGTGAGAGAAAAACAGTGTCATTGCAGAGTTACCTGTTCTGTCATACTGTAGGCAGCATTACCAGCTTGGTCATGTGCAGGGATGGATTACTGGACGGGCCTACTGGGCCCAAGGGGTCAGGGGGCCCTGAAGCCCAAGCCTTTGCAGGGAATCATTGCCTCAATATCAACAAATCAGGATGTAGGCTATGAATCTGATTGAATTTAGTATTGGCCATCCCCAAAATGCACCAGAATACAGGAAATCACAACAAACAAGTTAAAAAAATTCTGGGGGAGGACCCCCAAACCCCCCCTCCCAAATATGCGACAATTAGTGGGGGGCCCTTAATAGATCTGGGCCCAGGGGCCCGAAAGTTCATAATCCGTCCATGGTCACGTGAGCATTATAGCTGAAGATTTCAAATTAAATTCTTCATAAACCAACTATAACAAATTTGGCCCTTATGTGTTATTGTATTATATAATGATTAAACACATGTAGAGGAGGGAGGGGAACAAGACATATCAATCCTAGTAGTCTTACCCATTGACCAGTAGATAATAGGCGCGGTAGTCAGCATAGTCATGTGGGTTTGGTGAGGCCACACACGTATCCAGAAAGAGGACGAGGCTGCTGTCAGGTCTCCTTAGGCTCACCTTAACGTACATGTACTGATTGAGAGTTACATAGTACGGATTATCATGAATTTGCTGGTAGAAGCTCCCAGAGGTGTAGAAAGCCATGGTAGTATTGAATCGACCAGTTCCAGTGATGGTAAAGGTGGAATTTTCTCTGGCAAGATACATGATCTGTGATACGGAGTCCTTTTCCATGTGACAGGTAACAAACAACTTGAATTCACTTGAATGACGCGTGATCTCCCCAGAGCTGGTTGGATATGCCCGCACAGCATTTTCATAAATTACACGACCGTTGTCAAACTGAACAGAACAAGGGGTAGGGGGTAGGGGCCAAAACAAATACCAATTATTCAGTTAATCCATGCAAATCATAACTAGGATTTTTAAACAAACTACATTCACAGTATATTCTACACAACTGACATATCTGAAGAGAAACACAACAAGGTTGTATTTGTGCTGTGAAGTGCACCTTCAGGTCGAATACCACGTACCTTTCTCACTGTTCCACAGCGGTTGAGAGGAAACTCAAACATCACCTGGTAACTGTTTGTGGTCGGCCGACAGTGTTCATCATTGACATAAAGATCATGACCATTGAATCCCTGACTAGCCAGGAAAGATCTTGAAATAACAATGTTCATGTTGTCTAAAACACACTGCACCCTGCCTATAAAAAGAGTTGAGTATAACACAATATTAATATTATATTAATATGATCACATTATATGCATAATAATCCTCCATCATAACATTTTGTAGCCACATGCTCTAAGTTGTTTTTCTTCAGAGTGGATTACTGTGATGGATTATTTTTATTCTGAGTTCAGTTGAGTAGAAGACAGCCTGGGAGTTGATGCTGTACAGTGGCTGATTCAGGTTTCTCAGATGTCACTCACCTTTATCAGTCGGCAGGGAGCTGATGAATTGAGCCTGGAAGCCACGACCTACTACACTACTATCACTACGGAAACGCACAGTCATGTAGTTGGAGGAAGAGTGGAAGGTGTCCAGAGAGGAGTTGTGGCAGAGCCGACCCAGCTGGTTGTGGCCCACTGAGGAGCCGTCATGCACAGTGATGTAGTCACAGCTACAGCAGCGCTCCATCCTGAAGACATAAGTGCATGGGAGCAATTGTGGCACACATTTGCAGAGCAACAGTGAATGTTTAGTAAAAAAAATAATGCATCTCTCCACTCACTCCAGATCTGAAAAAGTGAGGAGGATTCTTTGTCCATGAGGAGCTGACAGACTCCACACACAGTAGGCATTATCATGGTAATAGCTTGGATAATATGGGCTGGAGAAAGTTCCAGAACCATTCAGGTGTCCTCCACATTCTGGATGGTCCACTGGAAGAATTTTAAAGATTTTTAAAATAATGGATGCCCACAATTATTTTTAAAGGACTTTTGCTTTCACAACTATTTGTTTACTGCCTAGTGAATGGAGGATAAAAGTATTTTAGGATCAGGGCACCATTAGGCAGTATACCAGGTTTTCGAATAGGGATGTTTTTAAAGTGAAGTGAAAATGAAATGTTATTTTAATAATCAAACTGTTTCTCATTTTAACATTAATATAAAAAAAGTATAACATCATTTTCCTAATATGTGTCAATGTAGGCTATAATCACTGAAGAATCAATGTAGAGTAAAGAATAATGGCCAATACATCAAACTGTTCATCTATGAAATTAGAGGCAGAGTGCAGAATACTACATCATGCATCTAAAGTATTGGATTACAGGGTGTATACATCAAACAATACTGATAAACTAAATACAATCTGAAAGTAAATGTAGTACGTGTTGAGGCTGGTAGTGGGTCCCAGGTTGTGCTGTGGCAGTAATCTTGAAAGAGAGAGAGAAAGTACACAGGTAGAGAGAGAGACACAGAGATTAATTTCAGAGCACAAACCAACCATTATCAAATTAGAACCAATCAAACCAACCAATCAAAGGTGATGTATTACCATAGTAATCAGGACAGCAGTTTCCATAGTGTTGGCATGAACTTGAGCAGGAACAGCTACCATAGTTGTTGCCACAATTGTACCTGCAGGAGTTGTAAACTAAAAGGCAGAATAGATATGTATACTGCATAGTAAAATATTGTTAAAGGTACAGTCAGCAATCATACGCAATTTCAAGCCCATTATATTTTTGTCACGTTCAATAACCATGTCCTCCTGATCAACTACCTGCCCATTCTGTGACTACACTGTAAAAAAAATCGGTCTCTGTAGGCAGCCCAGGCTCCGAAAACTGGGGCAGCAAACACAAAAAGGAACCCCTGTGTGAAGTTTCTCTGGGAATACTGAGGGGAGGGTTTAGCTACATCTCTGGAATGCTTTGTTTGGTCGTTGGTTAAAATACAATGTAGCCTACACTGTCTTGGACAAAAGTGTCTACTAATAATTTTAAATATAATTTAAACATAAATGTAAACAAACAAGACTTCCTGCGCAATCGCTGACTGCATGTTTAATACTGATATACTGTGGGATGGTTCTGCGATAAATAGTAGACCTACTCGTGGTGGCTGGTTGATATGTTGTAGAGATACTTTCACAGTAATCTAGAGAGAGAGAGAGAGAGGTTAATTTCAAAGCACAAATCAACCGTTCTCAAATTACCAGAGAATTTTCGAAGGTGATTTATTATTACCAAAGTAATCATGACAGCAGTTTCCATAGTATTGGCATGAACTTGTGCAGGAACAGCTACCAATGTTGTAGCCACAATTATATAAGCAGGAACCTACAAGGCAAAAAAATCATAAACCTCATGAAAATGGAGTAATGTTCAATGTGTAAAGTGATTATTTATATTCATGTGGTACAAAATCTGCCAGTCTCAACATAGAACAATGGTCATATGTTCATATATCCTGCAAAGGCCTTGAAAAATATTTCTGGGTAAGATGCCACTTGGAACTGTACCTGAACCGGTGGTCCAGTAATCTGGAGACCAAATAAAGAGTGTTTAAAATGCATAACCTTTGAATCATTGACTCATGAAAGTGAAGTAATCATATTTCTTCTGATATTATTGGTTATCTATATGACACCAAAGTAAATAAAACTTATCCAAGCAAAATAATTTATGTTGTGTAGTAGCTGAATATGTGTTTATATATGTGATTTAAAGAAATAATTAAATTATTATCAGTTGTGTTTATAGTTTTACTCTAATGTCTCCTTATTTCAGAAAAATATATTTGCACAGATTTGATTGTGTGGTTGTTTCATTCCATTCAGTGTCCTCAGCACATTAGCCAAGTCTGATACAAAAGAAGCATTGTTTTTTCTTTGGTATAAAGAAATAATGAAGATATTGTCATTTGTTTTTATAGTTTTAAGTCAATATTTATCCGTTATCATAAAAGCTATGTGTCATGTATGATACCTGCTGTTGACAGCTATGTATCATAATGGATACCTGGTGATGCTGTTGATGTATCTACGTGGCAGTAATCTTGACAGGAAGGAAGAGAAGGAAACATAATGAGGGAGAGCTGGCACATCTATCTTTAACAATAACCACAGCCATAGTATCACTTTATCACAACATTTCTTACTGTAGATGTCAGGGCAGCAATTTCCGCTGAAAAGACAGGAGGAACTACAAGAACATGCATTAAAACTTCTGCCACAGTTGTATCTGCAAGAGGGCACATCTATAAAAATGAAAGAAAGAAGTTAATTACTAAAAATTGGTGGATAAATGAGGATTGTTTCGTGTATACGTGAAAAAAAACATTCTTATGACCTACCGTTAAAAGTGTACTCGGCATGGAATCCTGACAGAGATTGACTGTTATCAGTCCTAAAAATGACTGTCAAATCATTTCCAGTGGAATTCAATACCATGTCATTGATGTTGCCACACATTTTGCTGAGGAGACTTGAAGATGTTGTGGGGCCATTGTAGACACTGACAGAATCATACATGCAGCCAGTAGCTTGTTCTAGACTGAATGTAGAGCAGAAGGACAGAATAGATTAATAAACATGAGCAACATTTCTGAATTTCATTGATGCCTGCCACAGGATATCGGAATTCAGGAAGCTGCTCCCTAGCACATGGGCAATGTAAAGAAAGTACTCAAGGTCTGTTTGGCAAAAAAGTGACTGTCTCCAAATAGGATTGTTTGTTTAAAAAATTAAATTACCTGATGTTTAGGAAATTAATGGATATGATTCGGTTTCCTGTACTCCGGATCCTCCATGTGCAGTGAAGATTGTTGGCATAACCATGAGGATAGTTAGGGCTTTCAATCACACCCCATGATGAAGTCAAGTACCCACCACATGGTGGTGCAGATGGGTCTTTAAGATAGTATTCTGTGTTAGTCTCTCATTAATATTCAGATTAAGATAACATATTTTTGTATTAATCTTTGAAGGTTCATTACTTTTTTAAATAGATTACCAGTAACTTAAATGGGAGAATGAAAGAACATAACCCTAATTTAAATGATGGGAAAAGAGCAAAGTCACTCGATGAGCAACGTGTGTGCATGAACTAAAGCTATTGTGTGGCATTTGAGAGCATTGAGCTGATCCACTGATGTTTAAGTTTAGGATCTTGTCCAGCGAATCAAATTTGGATATAGATTTGGCTTTGTTATTAAACTAGCTTTAGGTTTACTTTAGTTTAGACCATGCACTTTGCCGACTTTTTAAATTAGGATCCATAGCCTCAGAGGGTCTCAGATAATATTTCAGTTTTAAACTAGAACACTAAACAATGCACACACTTTGTGAAACTTTTTGTGATGGTAACTGGAACCATACCTGGGGTGGCATCATGAGTCATCCAGTAATCTGGAGATCAAATAAAGAATGTTAATGAACAACCTTTGACTAATTCACTCAAGAAAGAGAAGTATTCATAATTTGTCTATGTATAAAATACATTTTCTGTTCACAAATAAGCTATTGGGTGTCAAGGTGACACCAATGTGACACCAAGTTACATAAATGAATATCCTCTTTTTTTCAGAAAAAAGATCTTTGCACAAATGTCAGTGTGCAGTTGCTTCATATGCAAGTTTTAAACTACTAAACACTAAACAATGCACACACTTTGTGAAACTTATTTTGAGAAGAACAAGTGATGCTGACTGAAACAATACCTGGAGTGGTGGCCTCTTCAGTGGTCCAGTAATCTGGAGAACAAATAAAGAGTGTTAATGAACAATCTTTGACTAACTGACTCATGAAGTATTAATTTGTCATCTATGTATAAAATACATGTTCTGTTTACAAATGATTGGTATTGCAATGTGACACCAAGTTACATAAATTGGTACTTATTTCATAAAAAGATCTTTGCACAGATTCTAGTGTGCAGTTCAGTTGCTTCATTCAATTCAGTTTGACTCTTCAGCACATTAGCCAAACCACCGATATTTGAGATTAAATTTGCAAATACATTTTGCCTCATTATGAAATTAGCTTAAGTTAGACTTGCACTTTGCCCACTTCTTAAATTAGGACCACAGCGTCAAGGGTCTCAGATAATATTTCAGTTTAAACTAGAACACTAAACAATGCACACACTTTGTGAAACATTTTTGGAAACAAGTGATGCTGACTGGAAACGTACCTGGATAAGGGCTGGTGTACCAGTAACGTGGAGCATCTGGAGAGCCACAAAAGAGTGTTAATAAACAACCGTTGACTGAATTTAGAATAGTGAACTGATACTGATGTGTAGACATATTGTGGCTGTAAAAGATCATAACCGATTGTATTGTATCATAACTAATCTTATATTTTGCCTCAGACATCTTAGAGAAAACTTGTAACAATCCAAAAAGCTCGCTTACCTTGACCATTGCTCACAGCTGCAAAGGTGCAGAGCAGAAGAACAACTGATCTCATCTCCATCTTTCTCCTCAGTTTGAATGTGTCCCAAAGCTCCCAGTGTCAGGCCATATATGCTCAACTTGAGACCTCAAGAGCAGGATCCTTCTTTATGACAGTCATAAATTCATGCTAACAAAGATGGGAAATCCACATCTGTCACACTGAAATTAACAGATTACCGCCATTTAATTTATTTAGTTAGGCCAAGTGTCGGCTTAAACAGTACATGCAGCTGTTTGCATACATACATATGTGTGTGTCTTCAACCAGCATTGTGTTAAATTCATTGACAAGAATGAATTAATTAATAATGAATGAATTAATGAATGAATGAATGAGTAAATGAAATATGAAATAAGCTGCATCTGATATAACTGCCCAACAATATCAGGAAAAGGGAATTGTTTCCATTGTTTTGTCTGTGATAATGTCGCTGGCTCATCACTCTGCTTGAATGGGTACTAGCTTTACATATTATATAGCACAAAATGGCAGCCAATAAAGTTATTGTAATTGGTTTAGTTACATGCACTGCATATAAGCATATGAATAGCAGACTAGTAGTTTACTTGAGTGCACTGGTAATATTCATTTGCACATGTTGGCTTCTAAAATTATACCTGCTGCTGTCACTGCTGTGTCCCAACCAAAGATTCTAGAACAGAGCTCTAGCACTGCACATTCTTGTGCAAATCAATGTGATGAGAATTCAAGTTTGATGTGGTGTATTGGTTCAGTTGTGCAGTGACAGAGATCCTTATAGTCAGTTCCTTATTGTCTTTATTACTGGTGTGTGTTTGCTACTGACATGGTCACAGCCAGGAATCTCTCCATCTTTTATTACTGTATAGTTTCAACAAGTCCAGCATGCCATTTTCTCAGTGTTATTGCTAACTCTCTCTAAAATGTATAGTCTGCTTCGTGTCGGGGTCCTGTTTGCCCTGCGGGACTTATTTTCCGATTATGACCAGTGGACAATACATTATCCCTTACTTCTATTATAGAATGGAGCTTGAAAATAGGCTATAATGCATCACGCAATATATTTCACTAAAGCTTTGGTACTGTAGGCTATCAGACTATCATAGACTTGAATTTTTTTTTTGCATTAGCGCTCTTTAAACTGTAGTACAGGTATCTTACTGTCCCTGATCACGCATGCCTCCTGACATAAACCACAAAAACAGCCCTGTTCAGGAATCTAAATGAGGATTGTAGCAGGAGCACCAGCATAGCCTAAACACTTTGCACTTTCTTTATTTATTCTTCTCCCTTTTTTTATATATCCTTTGGAGTATTCTTGGAGTCAGTGGAACAAGCATTTCACTGCATTTATAGGCTACCTGTATAATGTATGTGACAAATAAACATTTGATTGATTTGATTGATTGTTTGATTGATTGAATCTAAGGGAAAGTCAAAGCCACGGCCAGATGCATATAATAAGACATTTGTATATTCACAACATCTTTCCTCACATTTTATTTATGCAAGTTTCCTTTAAATATACATGGCATTCAAGTTTGTATATAGTGTTATCACAACTCATTAGTATATAAGACTCCAAATCCAAAACTACTCTAGCTCAACAATGCCACTGGACAACGCTGAATGGCAGTGTTTTCAAGGTAGCCATGGCTGCATTCATACTCATATGCATCACTGCTGTGCTAGGTCCACATGATCCATGGTCCTTGATGTATCTAATTATACTATAACACAGCATACAGGCAACTTAGTTTTCTCCCAATAATGACTTCTAAATAGCAAAGAAATTTTTGCCATTGTGTCTTTTTTCCCCCAGTCAATCCAGTCTTGATTTCCCAAGGAAACCACCAAAACTCCACATTCCAAATTATTATGAAGAGATATTTTGATTAACTAGATGTACCTCAAAGCGTTACAAAATATGTGTGTGCCTGTGTGTGTTTATGTGTTTGTGTGTGTACCTGCATGTGTGTGCATGTATCTTTATGTGTGTGTTTGCGTGTGTTCATGATATGTGCATGCATAGTGTACAGTCACTAAATGTACACATTCATATATTCTATGAATTGCATAGGTCCCCCATGAACAAAATTCCACGAAACTTGCAGGCATGCATTTAGAGGGTTTCATAATCAGGGGCGCCGCTAGAGGGAGGAAGTTAGGATGATTCTAAGGGCCCAGCACTGACAGGGGGCCCCCAGAGAAAAGGCTGTAGTGAAAAAATGTATCTGCATAAGCCAATGGCCACCACTCACCCTGCTAAATGATGTCCTCTTTCCACATTGTGCATTTCAGAGAGATTAAATGAGACAAGAAAAGGAAATATTGGTCTTATGACACTGAAACCAGTAAAGGATTGTTGACTCTTATGTCAGTGGCAAACACACATTGTACCTGTAACAGCAAGAAACATCACTCAATACTGCACAGCTGAATCAATATATTGGGCTAAACTTGAGTTCCCATCATAGAACACATAGACCCCTCTTGGATGTGCCACTGATGGTTATAAAACATCAAGTTTCAGAAGCCAACATGTACAACTTTAAAGCTCTATGTGAGCAAATGCCTTCATAGTCTTTTATGATACAGTCTGATACTACTGCACAATTTTATTGACAGCCAGCGAGTGTAGTTGATGCTCATAAATGACACTGCAATTCATGCAGACAGGTGAAGAGAGATGAAGCCTCTTTATATCAAGGGGAAAGTCTGCAACAAGATGAAACAACATGGAACATTTGCAGTTTTCTAATCAAAGCAATGTTTTTTTTCTTCACATATTACTGTCAGGCAGCTATGTCTGCAATGTGTGTTTTCACTTTATCATTTGCATTATAGTCCTATGATCCTCAAATTGCCCATTCAAAAACATTAATTATATCATCATTACGTATCACTATATTGTGTAAAGGAAGAGGAAGACTATTATCTGCTGTCTCAACTCGATTTATGTTGAAAATACTTTTTCCTATTTCTCATGTTATCGTCTTTGAGGATGGTTTATGCATTAGGCTATACAAGTGATTCATCCATTTCAACTTGACAGATGTGCACTTTCCACCAATAAAGGTTTGGTTGACACATGCCATTTTCCCTAGGGTTATGACTGCCATAAGGATAGATCCTGCTCGAGGTCTGAATAAATTATATAAGGCCAGACACTGGGGACACATTCACGCTGAGGGGAACGATGGAGATTAGACCAATTATTATTGTGCTTTGCTCCATTGCTGCTGTGAACAATGTTCAAGGTTCAAGTTACAGATATTCTCTGAGTTACCATAACAGACATAATGTATAGATAGGCATATTATTGATAATATGAACTAATATTCAATTTGGTCTATCAGGTTACTGGACAACACCAGATATTGGCACTGATCCAGGTGACAACCATTTAGTTACTTTTTTGACATTCAGGTTTTTTTCTTAAAAAAAACTTTCTCATATGCTTATTTGTCATATGTTAGTTGTCGGTACATGGCTGGTACACTGGTTAGAAAAATATCCAGTAGCTATCAACTGTGCAGTTCATATTTTAGAAACATCTGTTTCTAACATTCAAGTTTGATGAGGTTGGTAATTTTACTTTGTAGCTGGCTACAACTCCTGCAATGGCTATTGTGGTGTAAGCTTTGGCCGCTGCTCCTGTAGAGATTCATGTGAATACAATGGGAACTGCTGTGACGACTACTTTGGTAATGTAACCACTCATCTGGGGCACATTTCCCAAAACCACTTTGTTGGTTCTGATGCAATTTCCCATTGCCAACCAAGTTGCTAACAGTTTAGCAAATATGGTTTTGGGAAATGCACCCCTGGACTTATATGGCTGGCTGGTTCTTGGCATTGATAAAGGTGTTGCTTTGGAAATATTTGATCTTTTCTCTTTAATTTTCTTCACTAGATTACTGTTACAGAACAACGGCAGCACCAACAGGTACAGTATTATATATTCCTTTCAGAATGATCCCATCATGTATCACGTCTGTATAGCATCAATCAAAAGTAAACATACAGTATCAATGTATCATGTGCTGCCTTCCTTCCTTACTTTAGATAGATAGATAGATAGATAGATAGATAGATAGATAGATAGATAGATAGATAGATAGATAGATAGATAGATAGATACTTTATTGATCCCCAGGGGAAATTCAAGGTCTCAGTAGCATACAGACATCACACACACATTCACTAACAGCAGAAAAAAGTAATATAGAATAATATTTTTCTATATATAATATATATATATATATATATATATATATATATATATATATATATATATATATATATATATATATATATATATATTGTTTTTTTTGTTTTTTATTATTATTATTTTTTTTTATTTAGAGTAGCACATTAAGAGTTTTTTTAGAGTAGCACATTAAGTTTTTAACCTTCCAGTAATGGAAACAGTAAGTAAGAAGTGGATATCCATTAGGTAACAAGTATACAGGTTTCCATGTCAGCCACAACAGAGCTGTCTGCAAGTCTGATTGAAAAATCCCAGACAAGTTGATTCTTCTCCCTGACGAACAATTTAGTAATGTGATGCCTTACTTCCTGTTCTTTTGTCCCTCTCTTTATTTCTTCATTTATAGAAGACATAAATATACGACTAACTGGACACAACAATTCCTGCTCTGGGAGAGTGGAGGTCCAGATCGGTGGCACCTGGGGCACTGTGTGTGATGACGGGTGGAACATGGCCAGTGCTGAAGTGGCTTGCAGACAGGTGGGTTGCGGGCCAGCCCTGGAAGCTCTGACACATGCTCATTTTGGAGCAGGCCACGGACAGATCTGGTTGGATAATATTTACTGCACAGGCAGTGAGACTTCTTTGGCTCAGTGTCGGCATAATGGCTACGGCATCAGCAACTGTGGACACAGTGAAGATGCTGGGGTGGTGTGTGAAGGTAAGGCTACAAGGGTTTAGGAACCAAAAACCTCAGAGGCAAAGACTCCATTTAACTTGTTCAGTTTATCTCATGCTTACTTACGTATGACACCGATTCAACCACATGTACAATTTGGAGTTTGATACCAGAACTCTGTATGCTTCTAGAAATACTTGTTATTAAGCTGTCTCTTTCTATTTTGAATAGTTGGACCCTATTCTTGCCGGAATAACTGTGGCAACAGCTTTGATACATGTTCTTGTAGTTCCTTCTGTCATTACAGTGGAAACTGTTGCCCTGGCTTCTTTGGTAAGAAATACTGTGGAAGACTACTGATATTGCTGTGATTGTTGAAAATGTACATGGGAGTTATCTCTCCAACATCTCTTCCTGTCTTTTCCTCTCTGTCTAGATTACTGCCCAGTGCAAACAACAGCACCACCACCAACAACAATAACAACAACACCTTCTACACCATCAACAGGTAACATATCATACATTAGCTTTTAGAATTCCACATATTTCAAAATAAGTGCATGTTTACCCAAAACAATTTAAAGGCAAATGAAAATATGTTCAAATATACAACTAAAGATCTACTATATCTACTAAAAAATGGGCAAAGTGCTAATTTGATAACAAGTCACCAAATTTGCAAAGTGCAAATTTAAGTTAAAATATTGTTGGCTTGCTAATGTGTTGAAATGAAGCAACTTCACATTCAAATCTGTAAAAAGTTTTTTATTTTATGAAATAAGGACACATTTACATAACTTAGTGTCATATTGATACCCAATAACAGTAATTTGTAAACAGGAAATATATTTTAGACATAGACGACATATGAATTCATTTTCATGAGTCAATGAGTAAAAGGTTGTTCATTAACACTCTTTATTTTGTCTCCGGATTACTGGACCACTGAAGAGGCCACCACTCCAGGTATTGTTTCAGTCAGCATCACTTGTTCTTCCTAAAATAAGGCTCACAAAGTGTGTGCATTGTTTAGTGTTCTGCTTTTAAACTGAGACCCTTTGAGGCTATGGTCCTAATTTAAAACGTGGGCAAACTGCAAAGTCTCAACTCAACAAACTGCACTCTCAAATTTGTGCAAAGATCTTTTTTTGGGAAAAACGGACCCATTTATGTTACTTGGTGTCATATTGGTGTCACATTGATACCCAATAACAATAATTTGTGAACAGAACATATATTTTAGACATAGAGGACGTATACTTCACTGTCATTAGCAATGAGTCAAAGGTTGTGTATTAACATTTTATTTTGTATCCGGATTACATGGTCCACTGAAGAAACAACTCCAGGTATTGTTCCAGTCAGCATCAGTGTTGTTGTTCCCCACAAAAGTTTGAAGAAGTGTGCACATTGTTTAGTGTTTCAGTTTAAATAACAATATTACCGGTAGTTTTGATAACAAGGCAAAATGTACAAAATGTTTTGATAACAATGGCAACAACAGTTGTGGGAAAATCCATGACCAATCCCACTCTCAATCATGCTATATTGCTTTTATACAACAATTCTACCACAAACTAAATAATCTAAAAACACCCTTTGAGGCTATGATGGTACTAATTTTAAATGTGAGCAAACTGCAAAGTCTTAAGTCAAACTGAATTGAATGAAGCAACTGTACATTTGTGCAAAGATGTTTTTTTCTCAAAAAAAAAAAGATTAATTGTGCAACTTTGTGTCACATTGGTGTCATGTTGATAGGCTACCAAAAGCAGTCATACTTTTACGTTCTACATTTTATACATATAGACGACATATGAATCCGTCACTTTCATTAGCAAATGAGTCAAAGGTTGATCATTAACACCTTGCCTTAGGTTCCTGCAACTGGTACAGCTGTGGCCAGGACTTTGGTAGCTGTTCCTGCTCAAGTTCATGCCAATACTATGGAAACTGCTGTCATGGTTACTATGGTAATAAATAATCTTTGATTGGTTGGTTTGATTGATTTTTAAAGTAATTTAAAAATGGTGGGTTTGTGGTCTGAAATTAATCTCTCTCTCTCTCTCTCTCTCTCTCTCTCTCCTTTCTCTCCCCCTAGATTACTGCCACAGCACAACCATGGACCCACAAACAACACGTAATACATTTACTTTCAGATTGTTGTCTTCAGATTGTATATCAGTATTGTTTGATGTATAGCCTACACCCTGTAATCCAATACATTTTGGATCTTAAAAAGTAAACAAAGTGCAAAGATTTAAGTCTAACTAGACCAACTGAACTTGGTGTCACACTGATACCCAATAACAGTAATTTGTGAGCAGAAAATATATCTTATAGATAGATGACATGAATGCTTCTCTTTCATGAGTGAAAGGTTGCTCATTAACATTTTATTTTTTCTCTGGATTACTGGACCACTGAAGAATCCACTCCAGGTATTGTTTGAGTCAGCATCACTTGTTCTTCCCAAAATAAGTTCCAAAGTGTGTGCATTGTTTAGTGCTCTAGCATAAAAATGAACAATTATCTGAGACCCTTTGAGGCTATGGTCTTAATTTAAAAAGTGGGCAAAGTGCAAAGTCTTAACTAAACTACTAAACATAAGCTAGTTTAATAACAAGGCAACATCTCTTTCTACTTGGTGTTACATTGGTGCTACATTGGTGAATTTGTGTAACATCTATAGCCTACCCTTTATTTACGTCATTGTTCAATACATATGCAATACATAGGCCTACCCAATAACAGTAATTTGTGAACAGAAAATATACATAGACAACATATGAATACTTCACTTTCATGAGTCATGACTCATGAGTCATGAGTCACACTCTTTATTTTGTCTCCGGATTATTGGACCACTGAAGAGGCCACCACTCCAGGTATTGTTCCAGTCAGCATCACTTGTTCTTCCTAAAATAAGTTTCACAAAGTGTGTGCATTGTTTAGTAGTTTAGTAGTTTAAAACTTAAATAGTTTTGTTTAGTGTTCTAGATTAAAACTGAAATATTATCTGAGACACTTTGAGGCTATGGTCCTAATTTAAGTCTTAAGTCTAACTGAATTGAATGAAACAACTGCACACACAAATCTATTTGCAAATTTCAGCTGAGCAAGATCCTTGTGACGGGGCGAGTAGCCACCGTCACGGCAGCGAGGCGCTGCCTACTATGAGAGACATTTAAATGTGTGCGTGCTATGATTTCTGGGTTTTAATGATTATTTAGCCTGTTCATATAGTTTTTGGTTATGCCAAAAATCAGCAGATATGCTAAATCTTCAGTAGATGTTGTCTAGATTCGTAGACTTATTTATTGGCTGTATTAGCTTGTGGGTATCCTGAAACACCCCTGTGCTGTTATGATGGATTGGTTTGATCCAATTAGGAGTGTAATCAGGCCCTATTTAAACCCATGCCTGTAGGTGTTTGGGAGAGAGAGCTGCGATTTGAATAGGTATAAGTCTCGAGAGCTCGTCTTATGTGTGTAGCCCAAGTCACTAGCTTTGTAGTCCATTGCACTCATCTTATTATTAGAATATTTTGTATATTGTATTGTTTTGACTATCAACTCTTTTGTTTTTCTTTCTTTATTGAGAAGTATTTTATTTCTCCTTAGTGCTTTGTTCACATTTACTTACTTTATCATTGCCTTATGTTGGCCTTATTTGGGGGATTAATAAAATCCCATCTTCCACCTGCTGTTCCATCTACCTCACAACCGCCGACACATCTACCCTTAACATTTGGTGGCAGCAGTGGGATGGCTTGCTGTGAGGTCATCGGAAGCTTGCCCAGTGTGTGAGCCGTATGAGGGACCCCCAGGATAGGTTGACCCCTGTGTGAGGGATCCCAGAGATGGGTGAAGCACTTGTGTGTGGGGCAACCTGAGATTGGAAAAGTACGGCTGGTGGTTGCACGAGGGTCGTCAGTGTGCGTGAAGTGCATGGGCCAGCTTCCCGAAGGGGAGGGCAGTGTACCGTCACTACAGTTGAGTATGTGCGCTCGCCAACCGGCCTGGCTCTTTGCGGTTGCGGTCAAGCTGCAGGGTTAGTACCCTGGAGACCTGGGTTCAAGACCAGGTAGGGGTCACTGCTCTCTCCCTTTGCTACAATCCTAAATTTAAACATTGGTGGATCAGCTCAATGCTCCCATACATCACACAATAGCTTTAGTTCTACCAGAAACACTCAGAGAGTAAAGTTGTGGCTCGATGGTTTGAAATGTACAATATTTGGTAAATGTGCGATGAAATAGTAAAAGTCTTTGGCGTAGCCCAGCCCGTCAGTGGTTCAGGTCTTGAAGTGGCTTGACCTGGCAAATCCTACATGGTGAAAGCTGGCAGGGCAGAGCTACCCCCTGGGACAGGTTGACAGGGACAAAACTAGTGGTGGTGGGGAGGAAGGTGGGATCTTCATGTAGACAGTACCTGAGGCGGTGAAGCAGGTATGTTAGAAAAGTCGTTATAAGGCAGGTGAAAGTAGGTGATTGGTTGAGGTTACTGAATGAGTGACATAGCATTGTAGTCTTCCTGGTAACTTATGCTAAAGTTTCATTTTCATGCAAAACAAACAACATATGTTCATTGTCTCATTTTAAATCATCTGTTAAAATGTAATGAACCTTCAAATACAAAGAGATGCTATCTTAATCTAAATGTCTTTCATGAGTCAATGAGTCAAAGGTGCATTTTAAACACTCTTTACGGTCTCCAGATTACTGGATCACCACCGAGTCAGTTACCGTTACAAGTGGCATCACTTGATACAATTTTTTTTTTTGTAATATTACATTACATTACATTACATTTGGCTGATGCTTTTTAGCCAAAGCGACTAACAACATAGTAAACAGTTTAAGTTTTTGAGCAGTTCTCAACAATTTTAGGACAATTTAAAAACATTAGAGTACAGTAAGAATAAGTGCATCAGTGAGTGCTGTTTTTAACAGTTACTTGTCAGTTTGAGACGACTGGTGAGTGCTAGGATCAGTAAGACTTGTTGTAAGTGTTGCTATGAGAAGAGATGTTCTCTAAAGAGCTGGGTCTTCAGGAGTTTTCTGAAAATGGAGAAGGATGTCTCTGCCCTTGTAGGAGCTGGCAGTGTGTTCCACCAACGAGGAACAACAGATGAGAAAAGTTTGATTGGCTTGAGCGTGCATCGGGTGGTAGAGCTAGACGCCGTCAGTCTGAGGAGCGAAATGTCTGGAGGTAGCGTGATGTCTGTATGAGGGCATTCAAGTAGGTGGGAGCAGAACCGAGACTACTTTGTAGGCAAGCCGCTAGAGCCTTGAATTTGATGCGGGCCGCCATAGGTAGCCAGTGTAGCTGGATGAGCAGCGGGTAACATGTGCCCTTTGGGTTGGTTGTAGACCAGGCGCCGCCGCGTTCTGGATCATCTGAAGTGGTTTCACTGAGCAGGCTGGGAGACCTGTCAGGAGGGCATTGCAGTAGTCGAGTCGTGAGATGACTATTGCCTGAACCAGAAGTTGGGTAGCATCTTGAGTCAAGTAAGTCCTGATTTTCCGGTATGTTGTAGAGTGCTAAACGGCATGACCAGGCTTAATGAGGCAACATGATCTGAGAAGTTTAGTTGGTTGTCGATAACAACTCCTAGATTTTTGCAGTCCTGGTAGGTGAAACAGACAGGGATTCAAATTTGATGTTGATGTCGTGGATGTATGGTAGGTTTAGCTGGGAGGACCAGCAGTTCAGTCTTTGAGAGGTTCAGCTGGAGGTGGTGTGCCTTCATCCATGTAGCTATGTCTGAGAGGCAATCCGAGATCCGTGCTGAAACCAAGGGGTCATCAGGTGGAAAGGACAGATAATGAGCTGTGTGTCGCCTGCATAGCAGTGGTATGAGAAACCATGCGAACGGATAATCTGTCCCAAGGAGGTGGTGTAGATAGCAAAGAGAAGGGGGCACAGCACTGAGCCCTGGGGACCCCTGTGGTGAGATGGTGAGGTGCAGATAGCTGACCAAGCCATGATACGCTAAACGAAGGCCCTGTGAGGTAGGATTCAAACCAGGAGAGAGCAGAACCGAGATTCCCATGTTAGCGAAAGTAAAGAGAGAAGGATGCTGGTGATTAACCGTGTCAAAGGCAGCCGATAAGTCAAGCAGAATGAGTACTGATGACCGAAAGCGTCGCCTCTGGCTTCTTTAAGGCTTCTGTTACAGACAACAGAGCCGTTTCGGTAGAGTGGCCGCTTTTGAACCCAGACTGACTTGGATCCAGAAGGTTGTTCTGTGAAAGGAAGTCAGAGACCTGTTTGGAGACTGCTCGTTCAATGCCTTTGGATAGGAAAGGCAGGAGTGAGACAGGGCGGTAGTTCTCGACTTGAGCAGGGTTGAGAGAAGCTTTCTTAAGTAGCGGTGTTACCCGGGCCATTTTGAACGCTTTTGGAAATGTGCCGGAGGTTAGCGAGGCATTGATCACATGTGTGATAGCTGGAGCGATGGTCAGGCTGATGGACTGAAGTAGGCTCGTAGGTATAGGGTCCAGCGAGCATGTGGTAGGACGGCTGCATGTCAGGAGTCTAGATACTTCACTCTCGGAGAGAGGCGTGAATGCTGAAAAAGATGGTGCAAGTGAGAACTCCAAGCTTGTCAATTGTTTAGTGTTCTTGTTTACCCACACATTTTTTCAAGGCCTTTTAAGCCTACATCTAGGATATGAACGATAATTGACTTCATTAAGACTTGCAGGTTTTTACCACATGAATATTCACTTTACACATGGAATATTACTACACTTGCATGATGATTTTCTGCCTTGTAGGTCACCACTACTCCTGCCGGTACAATTGTGGCTACAACTTTGGTAGCTGTTCCTGCACAAGTTCATGCGATTACTATGGAAACTGCTGTTACGACTACTATGGTAATAAATCACCTTTTTCTTTAAAGGAACACGCCACCCAATGTCAGTAGTAATATATGTTCTTACCTTAACTTTCACGAGTTGAGTCATACCTCTCCCGTGTCGGTACGTGCACTCAAACACTCTGGTGCGCGGCGCGAATGTGTTAGCATGTTGCTATGCTAGCGGGCTCAGACGTAGCCATAGAGGGAGGAAGATAGCAGTAATCAAAAACATCCACGTTTTCCCTACTTAAATACAGTTGCACGAGTAGTTGATAAAATGTGTAAGGTCACAGCATGAAACGTGGCGATTTTCCAAGCGAATAAACAGGAGAACTACAATGTGTGGCGCAATAGCACTTGGGAGTACTTCGACCTAGTGTAGTAATATTAATTATTGTTATCACAACCCTTCACAATACATGTTATAACCATGATTGTTCACAATCTACTTTACCACTACCTGCTACTTTGCTAAGTCAGCTCAAACTAACCACAGCAGGGCAGGTCTCTTTTTACGGAAATGACTGTGTGTGTGCCTCGGAGGGGGAGGGGGAGGCTGAGGGGTCGGCTGAACTCTGTGGTGGATAGGATCTACAATTAGGTGTTAATTAATATAACTACGCTAGGTCGAAGTACTCCCAAGTGCTATTGCGCCACACATTGTAGTTCTCCTGTTTATTCGCTTGGAAAATCGCCACGTTTTATGTTGTGTGACCTTACACATTTTTATCAACTACTCGTGCAATTGTATTTAAGTAGGGAAAACGTGGATGTTTTTGATTACTGCTATCTTCCTCCCTCTATGGCTACGTCTGAGCCCGCTAGCATAGAAACATGCTAACACATTCGCGCTGCGCACCAGAGCGTTTGAGTGCACGTACCGACACGAGAGAGGTATGACTCAACTCGTGAAAGTTAAGGTAAGAACATATATTACTACTGACATTGGGTGGCATGTTCCTTTAAAGTAATTTGATATGGGTTGGTTTGTGCTTTGAAATGAATCTCTCTTTCTCTCTTTCTCTAGATTACTGTGGAAGTAGGTCTACAACAGAGCAACCAGCCACCACAAGTAGGCCTACTACATATTCATTGCAGAACCATCCCACAGAATATCAGTATTAAAGTTGCAGTCTGCGCAGGAAATCTCGTTTGTTTACGTTTATATTTATATTTAAAATGATTAGCAGATGCTTTTGTCCAAGACAGTGTAGGCTATACTGTATTTTAACCAAGGACCAAACGAAACACACCAGAGAGCTAACCCCTCCCTTCAGTATTCTCATAGAAACAGGGTTTCCTTTTTGTTTGAGGGAAAGCCTGCCCCCACTTTGTTTGTTTTCGGAGCCTGGGCTGCGACCGAGTTTTTTCACAGTGTACTTACAGACTGGATAGCTAGTGGATCATGAGGACATGGTTGTTGAATGTGACAAAAATTATGATGGGCTTGAAATTGTGTATCGCTTACTGTACCTTTAATATATAGACTATTTTACTATGCAGTATATTCATATATATTCTGCCTTTTAGGTTACAACTCCTGCCGGTACAATTGTGGCTACAACTTTGGTAGCTGTTCCTGCTCAAGTTCATGTCAATACTATGGAAACTGCTGTCATGATTATAATGGTAATAAATCACCTTTGATTGGTTGGTTTGATTGGTTCTTTAAAGTAATTTGATAATGGTTGGTTTGTGCTTTGAAATTAATCTCTGTCTTTCTCTCG
Source organism: Alosa alosa (assembly GCF_017589495.1). Lineage (NCBI taxonomy): Eukaryota > Metazoa > Chordata > Actinopteri > Clupeiformes > Clupeidae > Alosa > Alosa alosa. The sequence continues at coordinate 14,008,876 of NC_063206.1, read as the reverse complement.
GTCTTCTTTCTCTCGCCACCTATCTCTCTAGATTACTGCCACAGCACAACCTGGGACCCACCAGCCTCAACACGTACATTTACTTTCAGATTGTTATCTTTAGATAGTATATCAATATTGTTTGATGTATACAGTACACCCTGTATTGCTCTTAGATGCATGATACAATACTTAGATGCATGATGTAGTATTAAGTATAAGTATATATACTCTTTTGATCCAGTGAGGGAAATTTGGTCTCTGCATTTATCCCAAAATGTGAATTAGTGAAACACACTCAGCACACAGTGAACACACAGTGAGGTGAAGCACACACTAATCCCGGTGAGCTGCCTGCAACAACAGCGGCGCTCGGGGAGCAGTGCCTAAGCAGGGTTAGGTGCCTTGCTCAAGGGCACTTCAGCCGTGCCTACTACTGGTCGGGGTTCGAACTTGCAACCCTCCGGTTACAAGTCTGAAGCCTTAACCAGTAGGCCACGGCTGCCCCTAATTTAACAGTTTGATGTATTCGCCATTATTCCTTACTCTGCATTGATTCTTCGATGACTATAGCCTACATCGACACATATTGGGAAAAGGATGTTATACTTTTTATATAAATGTTCAAATGAGAAACACTTTGATTATTAAAATAACATTTCATTTTAACTTCACTTTAAAAACATCCCTATTCGAAAACCTGGTATACTGCACTGATCCTAAAATATTTTTATCCTCTATTCACTAGGCAGTAAACAAATAGTTGTGAAGGCAAAAGTCCATTGTGGACATCCATTATTTTTAAAATCTTTAAAATTCTTCCAGCGGACCATCCACAATGTGGAGGACACCTGAATGGTTCTGGAACTTTCTCCAGCCCATATTATCCAGGCTATTACCATGATAATGCCTACTGTGTGTGGAGTCTGTCAGCTCCTTATGGACAAAGAATCCTCCTCACTTTTTCAGATTTGGAGTGAGTGGAGAGATGCATTATTGCCTTATTTTTTACTAAACATTCACTATTACTCTGCAAATGTGTGCCACAATTGCTCCCATGCACTTATGTCTTCAGGATGGAGCGCTGCTGTAGCTGTGACTACATCACTGTGCATGACGGCTCCTCAGTGGGCCACAACCAGCTGGGTCGGCTCTGCCACAACTCCTCTCTGGACACCTTCCACTCCTCCTCCAACTACATGACTGTGCGTTTCCGTAGTGATAGTAGTGTAGTAGGTCGTGGCTTCCAGGCTCAATTCATCAGCTCCCTGCCGACTGATAAAGGTGAGTGACATCTGAGAAACCTGAATCAGCCACTGTACAGCATCAACTCCCAGTCTTCTACTCAACTGAACTCCACTCTGAAGAAAAACAACTTAGAGCATGTGGCTACAAAATGTTATGATAGAGGATTATTATGCATATAATGTGATCATATTAATATAATATTAATATTGTGTTATACTCAACTCTTTTTATAGGCAGGGTGCAGTGTGTTTTAGACAACATGAACATTGTTATTTCAAGATCTTTCCTGGCTAGTCAGGGATTCAATGGTCATGATCTTTATGTCAATGATGAACACTGTCGGCCGACCACAAACAGTTACCAGGTGATGTTTGAGTTTCCTCTCAACCGCTGTGGAACAGTGAGAAAGGTACGTGGTATTCGACCTGAAGGTGCGCTTCACAGCACAAATACAACCTTGTTGTGTTTCTCTTCAGATATGTCAGTTGTGTAGAATATACAGTGAATGTAGTTTGTTTAAAAATCCTAGTTATGATTTGCATGGATTAACTGAATAATTGGTATTTGTTTTGGCCCCTACCCCCTACCCCTTGTTCTGTTCAGTTTGACAACGGTCGTGTAATTTATGAAAATGCTGTGCGGGCATATTCAACCAGCTCTGGGGAGATCACGCGTCATTCAAGTGAATTCAAGTTGTCTGTTACCTGTCACATGGAAAAGGACTCCGTATCACAGATCATGTATGTTGCCAGAGAAATTTCCACCTTTACCATCACTGGAACTGGTCGATTCAATACTACCATGGCTTTCTACACCTCTGGGAGCTTCTACCAGCAAATTCATGATAATCCGTACTATGTAACTCTCAATCAGTACATGTACGTTAAGGTGAGCCTAAGGAGACCTGACAGCAGCCTCGTCCTCTTTCTGGATACGTGTGTGGCCTCACCAAACCCACATGACTATGCTGACTACCGCGCCTATTATCTACTGGTCAATGGGTAAGACTACTAGGATTGCAGTACCTCTACATGTGTTTAATCATTATATAATACAATAACACATAAGGGCCAAATTTGTTATGGTTGGTTTATGAAGAATTTAATTTGAAATCTTCAGCTATAATGCTCACGTGACCATGGACGGATTATGAACTTTCGGGCCCCTGGGCCCAGATCTATTAAGGGCCCCCCACTAATTGTCGCATATTTGGGAGGGGGGGTTTGGGGGTCCTCCCCCAGAATTTTTTTAACTTGTTTGTTGTGATTTCCTGTATTCTGGTGCATTTTGGGGATGGCCAATACTAAATTCAATCAGATTCATAGCCTACATCCTGATTTGTTGATATTGAGGCAATGATTCCCTGCAAAGGCTTGGGCTTCAGGGCCCCCTGACCCCTTGGGCCCAGTAGGCCCGTCCAGTAATCCATCCCTGCACATGACCAAGCTGGTAATGCTGCCTACAGTATGACAGAACAGGTAACTCTGCAATGACACTGTTTTTCTCTCACAGGTGTCCAAAAGACACAACATACTACTCCTATGTGAGCGGCTCTGAGAGTCACGCAGGCTTTCGCTTCCAGGCTTTCAAGTTCCTGCGGGCACATGAATATGTGTACCTGCAGTGCAAGGTCATCATCTGCCCTAAAAATGACTACAACTCTCGCTGTCGAGACGGATGCCGCACCCGCAAAGCTCGAAGTTTGGACTCTGAGCACCACACAGCCACCATGGTCCTGGGGCCTATCAGGCTGAAAGGTTAAGTACCAACTTAGGTTACTTGCCACTGCAGTGCATGCATAGCGCAGTCATATAGGTGTAAACACCCATGAAGTATGCCCATGGCCTGTTATAAATGTTGTTTAGGATATCCCTTAAGAACCTGCACCCATGTAGGGTAAATATATTTGCAAACACAGCAAACACACTTGAACACACACACACACACACACACACACACACACACCACACAGCCACCATGGTCCCTTCACAGAAGTAAGACTTGAAATTAGCAAGGAGTTCCTGGAGTAAGGGATGGTGCACTTGCAATTCCATTCTAAAACGAATAGTTCCGGTCTTTGATTATATTTGGCTGAATCGTGTTTGATGCGGTTGTATAAGATCCAACACAAACATACATTTTGACCGCATTTCGATCTATAGTAATCTGCTTGCACGTCGTGCCTAACAACGCCCCTTAGCTGTTCTAAAATCAGTGTAAACTATGGCCTCTCTGTGCTTATTGCTTATCTATGTGGTAGATCATTAATGCTTTAACTGATGTAAGATTAATGGTATGTTAATATATGAGTCATAAGGAATTAAGTTATGAAAGTATGTTTAACACATAAAATTCTAATACTGAGTCCAACATGATTTACTACTAAGTATTGTAAGTTACATCCTTTATCACTGATCAATTTCATATACTTAATTAACATAGTAGTTTAAGGTGTAAAGGTGTTAATTACCACCACAGGCAAAAGACATGCATTCCATGCACTTCCAGCTGCAACTATAGGCTGAGCCACTGTAAATCCATTACATACTGGGATCTCTAATGATTGAATGATTTTTCATGCACCAGTGTTACTGGAACTTTTTCCCAGAAATGTCTTTCTTCAGAACCAAATGCATAAATTCAAGCAAAACATATTAAATCACTTTCTAGGAACACTTGGACAAACCTTGCATCTGACAAAAGGCAGAATGACAGTTTATGTGTGAAATGTTTTGCTTGGAGATGTATATCATAATGGAGAAGGTGATATTTGAGAGATTGAATATAACTGTTTCAGTTTCTCGCTTAAAACTTGTGATCACTACCCTGTTTGAAAGTCAAATGGACCATGACAAACTTAAATACTTGTCAGTGTTTCCCACAGAATTAAATTATATTTGTGGTGGTAGGTTTGCAGAATTAACTTGAATGCAACAGTTTTTAAAGGAGAATTCCGGTGTGATATTGACCTAAAGTTTATTGAAACATGATACCGAGTGTGAACGTATGTCTCATAGCCCATCTCGTCTTGTCCCCTGCACTCCAAAATCTGGCGCTAGTTAGCCGATGCTACCAACAGCTTTTTCAGTAGTGGTGCTTCGGCATCGGGCCAGTTGCTGCTACTGGAAGAAACTGGAATCCATGCATTTCCACTGAATTATTTTTGGAATCTGATCCCTTATCATACCTGTTCATTCTTACTTTCGCCGAACTTATCGTGACTAAATTCAAGATGGCTGCAAACGCTAAACTTAGAAGATACTGTCTATATAAATCGTCTTGTAAGTAAACTACCAGTGCTTTTTCAAAGTTCTCAATGTCTCGCTTTTAAATGTCAGGGCCCTCGAAGTCTACCAATGAAGTGTGGAGATACATTGAGCCTCATAAATGGGTGTAAAACAGTGATTTATTTGCATGGCTAGCCCGATGCCGAAGCACCACTATTGAAAAAGCTGTTGGTAGCATCGGCTAACTAGCGCCAGATTTTGGAGTGCTGGGGACAAGCTGAGATGGGCTATGAGACATACGTTCACACTCAATATCATGTTTCAATACACTTTAGGTCAATATCACACCGGAATTCTCCTTTAACAAATTAGCATAGCATGGTTATGATGCTAACCAGATTTAAGCACAATTTAGTACAACCTGGAAAATCACTGTGTGGTGGTCAATGTGGATACTGTGGTGGGCCGCCTCAAATAAGTCAATGTATGGGAATGTGTTATGGTTAATGTGGTGTGCCATTGCATTAGAATACAATATATCAGTAGTAGTTAGACTAACTGCTAGCGGATTAATGAACTGGACCAAATCTGACTTCTCTGTGTTCAGATGTGGAGAATCCTATGGTGAAGCAGATGGAGGACAACGTGGCTAAGGTGGATGTCTGAAGAAGCCACTCATGTTCTCACCGGTCCAAATTCATCAATAAATTCATCTCATTATTTTCTGTTTACAAATCATGTATATCAGAGTGGCTCTCTGATGCCTTACTGCAAATTACTCTCTTTTTTTCCAAAACTTTGTCTGTCAACAAAATGATTAAAGCATTCCAAAAAGGCAACAAGCAGAGTTGTGCAGACTTTGTTGTGTGCTGGCTTTACAGCAACAAGTATTATTCATGACATTTCATTTTGATTAAGATTTTTGACTCAAAATGTCATTTTCAAATGAAAGAAGAGAAAACTATTCCCAAATGACAATACAATCATCCCCCTGTAACTACAATACAAGAATAAATTGGCGAAAGACACCCAACCTAGGACTAATAGTCTACGGTAGACTTGCTAGCTACTCCAGGGATGACAATAGATACACAGAGTAGTAACAAAATGGTCAGATAAACAGATAGACGGAACAGGAAAGAAACACACACACACCTAAAAAGGTGTCAATGGCTATAAGGGCACTCCAGCACACATTACACAGCCTAATTTCTATGACTACACAAGGAAATTATGTAAGATGCATATTATGACTGCCTTTGCTTGTACAATGAAGGCTTTCCAATTGAGGATGACATCATTAGCCCCATAGAGAGCTGTGCTGTTTGATAGGCCTAGGGCCCCTATAGGCTATTCGATGGTAAAAGAGCCCCCTTTTCACCAACAGATGGCACTCTGTAACAGAAACAGAATTACACTCTGTGTAGACCAACTGAACTTCAACTATCCTAAAATCTCAAGCAACTTTATAGGTTAGGTGCAATTAGGTAGGAGACGCCAAGACGCACCTCCATTCACAGATGCTCCTTGACTATCACTGCCAATAGACGATCGATCCTAATTAGACAATATTCTAGACTTTAAGCAAAATGGCCGAATTAAAGTAAAGAAAATGCAGGTGACATGGTTGTAGGCCTACTGTTTCTGATTAATGTAGGTTAGTCTTTAAATCATACGTTACTGATCTTTATTGTCCCAATGTTGATCCTTCCCCCTTGTTTATTGCACATTGTATTTATTGACCTAGGTCTAATGTCAATTGATAGTAGGATAGTCTCGGAGATCAGACTGTCTACTACTGATACAGCACGCTGTAAACGTAACGCAGTTCAACGAGCTTACGCTAGTGTGCTGTGGTGCCACCGCACAGACAGGCAGGGCAGGCACGCTCACGCAGGCACCAAGGTGAAAACGGGAGATGGGCTGAAATCCTATACACGCTGTCTACCCAACTTCTTCAGTTGTACAGAACCATGTAAGTTGCCAGCTGACGCTAGCGTCTTCACTCGTGTAAACTGTTTATAAAAATTTATTAAACTGGCTTCCTCTGTTGTCAGATTTAGCATTGATTTTGAACTTGTTCAAACTTGCGACAGAAGTTAACGTTAGCTGCGTAGCCAGTTAGCTAGCTATCAAGGTACGCCATACGACCACGTTAAGGAAACTGAAAAGTTACCGTTTCAACATTGTTTTACGTTACATAGAAATTATGTTATAGATATGGTGGAAATGGGTCTTGACAGGAGCTGGTTATGGTTAACGTTAACAGTGATCGCTATCGTGCAAGGGAGCTAGGGCTAGCTCTCCCTCCAGTGAGGTTGGCTAGGATAACATTTGCAAACGCTGGCTAATCTAACTTTTTGTGTACGGTTTACGTCAAAGTTACCATCTCACTTTGGACAGAGATTTGGCGATTAAAGCCTTTCAGTAAGTCTCGCTCCATATGTTTACAGATTGTGATGTTCGTCCTGAAAGCACTGTTAAAGTGAATCTGCTGGGGAAGTCTCAAACACAAGTAATCAGGCCACAACAGATGTTGGAAAGACTAGAATAAAGGAAAAGCTAACTTGTAAATTGTGTGGTTGCTAGTTCGTGAGGTTGACAAAGTTGGTTCTAAAGTATCACTGTTTTGATATCGTGTGTGTAGTGTACACGTGCTTGTAATAGTTAACAGCGATATTGATATGACAAGTTCTCTTTTTGCTGTGGTGACTTTTGAGATGCAATACATTTATCGATCATGTTCGCCCGTCTTTTTACGACTTCATATCTAACATTGATAATGCATCTGTTAGGTAAAGCACTCCCATGCTTTGACTAAGCCTTGCTAAATAGAAAATCATAGCACCATACCCAAATACTAAACATCCTGACCTATGTGTCTTGTAATATAAGCTGTGTGGTAAACTATGATAGATTCACATCTATGTACCTGTACTGAAGTGGACAATCATTTAGTTTGCCTTTGTGGTATGTCCACGTCAGAAGTTTACTGATGGGATTAATGCAAGAATTTACCATTTACATACCATTCACCTTACATCTAACTCAGAAGCTCACCTAAGTTGACTTCCTTCCTTTTCACAGCAAAACACAGGAAACTCACGTGGGCTGCAAGGTGGCCTGGCCATGCACACCTATTGCTGCAAACTAGGCAAGCCACACTGGTCTCTCAGAGACATTACACAGACAGGTAGAATGTAGTGAAATGCAAACTGTTGTTCAGCACTGCTGAAAAGTCTGTTGTCATAATTTTGTCCATTTAGATATTTGAGATCACGATCACAAGAGACTTCTCCTTAGGGGAAAATCCAACGTTACCTTATTGTTTTTCTATTTGTTTATTGGATTCAAACAGCCAAAACACTGCTATTCATGCCTGTTCAGTGCTATGCTAGCTTTATCTTATATATTTTTTTGGCTGACCCCAGCCTAACAACTGCCAGAGAGGCAGAGTTTGGATTTGGGGCCTGAAGCTAATGCTGACCTGGTTTTCACCTTGTGCTGTTGCTGGCTGTTTGCAGAGGTCTTTTTAGAGAGAGAGAGAGAGAGAGAGAGAGAGAGAGAAAAAAAAAGAAAATGCACACAGCTACTATTACATACTATTCAGATGCTGGGCAGGTCTGGATTACCTTCTCTGGTGCTCAGGGAGGGTTTTAGGGTGAATTCTTTTTTTTTTTTTTTTTTTTTTTAACTGAGGAGAAGAGTAAGAAGTGTGTGTTAGAGACCTTTATTCTGAAGACATTCAGAACATGGGCCTAGGTTATGGCAGATACTAGCTATGTAACATTCAGGAGGGAGAAAGCTATAGAAGGGATTAAATCATATATTAAAGAGCGGGATGAATGGAATTACTCAGCAAGATTAGGAGATTAGAGCAAGTATATCCTATTTTCCCTGACCCTGTCCAAATAGTCATCCAATGTAATAATAAACAAACAAACACACATACGTCCACACACACACAGCAATCATCCACAGCCTTGCATACTACTGATTCCTTCTGCAATGTTGTATAAAGTAGGTCAAAAAGATCCCCCCTCCCCTACACACACACACACACATACATACTTCAGTCGTGTTTTGGGCTCATCTGGGACACTCGTCTCCCTTCATGCCATTGGAATTGTTTGTGATAGATTTAAAAATAAATAAAAATGCAGGCTGCATTTCACCCTGCAAACGCATATGTCTACCCCTTCAGTCATTCCAACATGCCCACTGCCTCTCCCTGTTCACTGCAAAATCATTTAAATGGTGACGCATTACTTTCCTGCTAGCAATATTTTAATGAGTAGAACAAAAAGCTGATATCCCTGGGGTTCCTTAAGCCGCTAACTATTTTAGTTCTAAATGCAAAGACAGGCTTTTCTAGAGTTATGTAGAAGGTGTGTTCAGTCTAGGTGATTTATTTGGCTTATCTTTTGCACAGCCTTGTAATGGTAATGTGTGATATTGAAAGCTACCTTGCTGCAGTAGCTTTTGAAAGTCAAGGTGGTAGCCTGTACAGTGGCCTGTGCATTTGGCCTGTGCTTGAGTTTGATTTTCTTCTCAAACTTCTTTTTGGTGTGCTTTACGGAAGTTGGAGGTGAACATGACCGGGCTTGCCTCTTGTTGCGCTCTAGTCAAACACAATAGCCTCCCACACATGCAGTGTGCTGTAAGCTGAGGTGCTTTTCTGATACGAAGACTTCAGAATGGAAAGTTATAGCCTGTTATAGCCTGTGTCTTTTGTGCTCACCGAGCCAAGAGTTCCTGACAAGCGACACATGCACCGATATGTCACACTTTTGTATGAGACATGTGCATCAATACTGTCCCAGTATTTTGCTCAGAGTAATGAGAGTAAAGAAAAGGTCAACAAGCTGGAATTATGGATGTATTCACTGCATTCACTGGCAACTGAATTGAAACAGTGTACAAAGTGCATAGTATTTTAACTTAGGTCTAGTGCCTCTTAAAGCAACACTAAAGAGTTTTTTTGTACCTTAAAATAATGTTTCCAAAATCGTTTCAGTGGTTCATCAACTTGTAACAGGGTGAACGGCACTTCTGCATTCGCTTTGCGGCCATTTATCAGCTATAACCGCACTATGTAAGTTTGCCAGATCGGGTAGCGGATCTGTAGTTCGATAGATTGAGACATAAGAAACTACAAATTTGACTTGCATCTGATGTCGCAATACATCGTACTTTCATAAATTGTGCAACATATTCTACCTTGTCTGTGGAAATCGTTATTTGCAAAGCCGGTGCTGGATAAACAAATTGCGTGCGTGCGACAGAGGGAAAGTTCTTTGGTGTTGCTTTAAAATATGAAGCTAATTTAACAGTGTGTAGAGTACAGTATTAGCCTTATTCATTTGATAAGCGCCGGATTAGTCTGTTTAGTCTAAATATGAATTATAGAATTTAATATTTTAGTTAAAATATTGATATTTGATGCCAGTATATCAATAATGTATTGCAAGTTATACAAGTTATTGCCCTCTCAGTATTATATACAAGGAGAAAAATAAGGACTCTTTCTATATATTATATTGCTCTCTCAATATTTTTTTCCCACTCATAGGAGAGGTTTGTTTTCTTTATTCTCCACAATTCCTTCTTTTTAGAACACCAATTTTACTCGTCTTTTTTCCATTTTTATTTTCCACACTACAAATGGCCATCAATGCTATACAAAACATATTGATCTCAATGGTGCATTTTGCCCATGTTCAGGGTGGAAAGGAAAAGAGAAAGATTTTTTAAATCTTCGTACATTCCCACAAGATGTTAGGGTGCTCTGAAAATGAGATTCAAAAGTATTTTTTCAGACTTGTGAGGTCTGCTGTTCAGACCCTGAAGGAATTTCTTTTTTATTCAGTGTTTTGTGAGAGTTTCTACTTATCTCAGTAAGGAAAATAAATTAAGAACCTATGTTGAGTACAAATATGTCTTCTGAAAGCCCGAACAGAGCACAGCCAAAAACTCCAATAACATTTTGATCAACTTTGAGGGACAGCTATGACCATGCAGGATCATCCAGACCAAGCTTGACATTTTTGTTTATGTTTTTTGATTTGAGCTTCCTACATGGTTTAGTTCTTGAAGTATGGGCTTGTGAACTTTGACAACAAAAAAAAAGAGGCTAAACAAAATCGACACCCCCCTCTCCCTGTAAAACTAGCTATAACTTGGAAAGTATTGATCTTACATAAAAGTAATTTTGCAGTGTGTCTCCTGGGTAACATAGGTACAGCTGGTCATTTTTTTTTTTTCAGATTTTTTTTGAGACCTAAATGCGTGGGCCCTGGTTGAATTGATGTGCAATGACCCCTAGGGTTACACTGTATGCAGTTTGCATTGTGATTTTGTTAAGCAATTGAGCTACTGCATCCTTTGTGTTAGAAGGATGTGTTATTGCTTTAGTTGCTTGTATTTTCAAAAATGTGAGGATAGCATGTGTTTAGGCTAATGCTGTGCTGTTATTTCCTCCGTATTCCAGTTCCTTAACACACCTCTTGAGCTGGTCTGCTGTTTCTCAGGTGACACACTTTCAAGAATAACTCATTTTAAGATCAGGGATAATTTGCACAGCACAACATCTGGTGGTAGGATTGTTTTTAAGGCAATATTTCTTTGATTGAACTTTCTCAAACATGTTTTTCGCATAACTTAAACAACATAACAGAATGTTGAATGCTGTAGTTCTACCTCGTACTGATAAAAACCCAGTCTTGTGCTGTGATAAAGAGTGGGGTTGTGCATCCAGAGACTACATTGCAGTCATTACACCAAAATTGTGTTCACTTCCTCATTCTTTGATGTCCTTAGTGTGACTTCACTCATTCCGTTTATTTAAACCTGACCTATTTTTCCTCCCTGTCTCCTCTCCAAATCAGATGAGGTGTGTGTGTGTGTGTGTGTGAGGGTGTGTGTGTAGGAGAATACTTTTGTAAGCGATAAGGTACAGGCAGGCATACACCCACAGTCCTAACAGATGAGGACAGAGAGCCTCCAGCTTCAATTTGGAATCGTCCTGTTATCATGAGAGGATAATGGGGCTGCCTCTCCAGTCAATCATTGGGCAGTGGGCACGTCCATGTCTCCTTCGTCAGGGTGACGCCAACCCTCACACTCTGTGGGGCAGGGGGACATTCCGGCAGACAAGAGACCGCTTTATACTCGAGGCCCCAGAACGTGGCACGATGTGATCTGAGGAGGGCCTCTGGATGAATCATGCTAAAGTTCTGCCCCTCCATTGTTGCCCCCCACACACACACATACACACACACACACAGTACACACACACACACAGTGACACAGCTGCCTTTGTGTCTTTGACAAGCCCTTTGTGTGCTTCATCTTCTTTCTCCTTTTTTCCATATCATCGTTCTGTTGCTCGCAGGCCTGAAGTGTCCAGGCCCGCAGTCTTAGAAGGAGATACGGCTGCCATTATCTGTCTGTGGGAGCATTGTTTAATTCAGAGGGTGTTTTAACTCTCCATCACTCTATCTCTTTTCTCTCCTGTCTCTCTCTCTCTCTGTTTCTCTCTCACCTCCCTCAGTCCTGTCCAGTACCGTCCCCCTCATCCACAGGCTGACGTGTCTTTCCCTGTCGCCCCACTGGCTTGTGTCTCTCTCCTCACGCTCGCTATTTATAAATGAGAGAAGTGTTGTCCTCGCTCTCTTGTCTCCTGCTCTTCCTCCCTCCCTCCCTCCCTCCCTTCTCCTCCCTCCCTCCTCCTCGCTCTCACTCGTCTCGTGCTCACACTGTTGGCCCTTGTTCCGCCCACTCAGCTGCAGACTCTTGTCTTGTGTGCGAGTCTGAGTCTTTCCCTCCTCATGCCCCCCACCTCCACCCCACAACCCGCAACCACCACCACCACCACTCCACCCTTTCTTTGCAACTTTCACCATTTGTGCTCTCCAGCTCCTTCTGTTTCAGCCTGGCCCCAGCGTGGGTAGGTCCCATCTGCACTAGACTGTTACTCAGGTCTTGAAGGGTGCAGGGCGGATGTGTGTTATTAGTCCTGTGAGTTTACAGGTCTGGGGTGGTGGCAAGGCTGTCTGTTTAAACCGATAGTGTATTGAGTGATTTTAGCTTTTTTTTTTTTGTATCAACGCCTGATATAATTTGTGAGTTATCTCTTTTGCTGAATATGCAGATTGGCCAGAAGCAGACATTTTGTTCCAGCAATCATCTGTGGTCATGGTGACATAACACATGCTGTTCCTGCTGTTGACGCTGTTCTCGTTTTGGGTAATATCACTGACCAACTTAGCATTGTGGCTCAAGTAGGTTAATGTCCATGTTGGTAGGTACAGTAAGTACACTAAGACTAGCCTTGCACTCAGACACAGCTGGTATGTGCAGTTCTCTTTGACTTACAGGCCCGCATGCAGGCTCCAGTCTGTAGGTCTACCCTCAGTAGGTCTGTTATCTAGACTGATAAATTTGCCTGGAACGCCACCTGTTTGATACTGATCTCCAGAGATTTTGGGGTATGTGACGTGGGTCTGCTGTGTGATTCACACACATTGAATCGATGAATGGGATTCTTGAGACTCGGGTGGCCGTTTGGATCCAGCCCCAAACTGTGCTGTGTGGAGCAAGGCATGGTAGGAAGGAATCACAGGAACGACAGGCAGGCAGGCAGGCAGGCAGAGGAGAAGCAGGGAAAGCGTTAGCTAGAACAGAGCGAGAGCTGGAGAAAAGAAAACAGAGCCAGACGGAGAGGGAGATCTCATCCCTCTCTCTCTCTCTCTCTCTCTCTCTCGCTCACTCTCTCTCCGCTGCGAGACACTCAGTGCCCTGTGTCGTCTTGCCTCCACTACAGCATTTGCTGGCGACGTTGCGTGCTTGTGGCATGAGCAGCCGGCACCATGCCTTACGTGGATCGGCAGAATCGCATCTGTGGCTTCCTGGACATCGAGGAGCAGGAGGGCAGCGGCAAGTTCCTGCGCCGCTACTTCATCCTGGACACGGGGCTGCAGGGGAGTCTCGTCTGGTACATGGACAACCCACAGGTGAGCAGCCAGTCATTGGAGAAGTTGCATGCAGATAAAATCAATTTGACGTGATATCTAGGCCTATGCTGTGAAGCACTTGCACACCTTCGGCCTAATATTATTTTTAAAAAAAATTGCTACTAGCCTATCTTAATTAAACATATATTTTGCCCAAAAAATGAACATAAAAATAAAAAGTGTAATGATAAGCATCTTGTCTCAAATGTTAGATTGCACCTTAGCTTTAGCTTTGACTTAACTTGTACATTCCTGGCATCCCTTGAGCATCACCCGAGGCATACTAAACATGTGTGCAACCCTGTCACAATAGTCTTGTCTTCTGAGAATCCCCTTTATCAATAATACATAAATGTCTATTTTGAGAGTCCTCTGCTTTTTGTCTGTGTCAGTGAACTACATTTTGCATTCTTGTCTGACACTTTTTCTTTTTATGTCTGGACAGAATCTGCCCATAGGTGCAGCCTGTCAGGGTTCACTTAAGCTCACCTACATCTCCAAGGTGAGTTGTTTCTCTCCCTCTCTCTCTCTCTCTCTCTCTCTCTATCCCACCATCATCACACAGCCCAGTGTAAATTATGTAAGGCCTCTTCCTTGGAAGAATGTGTTGGTAGTGGTCTCTGAGTCTCTGTCTCAGCCTCAGTCTGCAGAGCATCCTTTATTTAACACCAACTTTGTGTCAGCCCTTCAAGAGACTAGAACATGTTGCTGTCAAGAGACTAGAACATGTTGCTGTGCTTGCAGACCTCTTCACATCGTCTGACCCATAGAACCTATTTTTACTGTGTTTTCGTTTTTTGTTGTTGATGTAACTTAACTATGGCATTGGTGGGTTTGTGGTAGTTTTGGCATTGCTCAATGAAAGTGTGTATCATTGAGTTCCTGCTGGATTGAAGGCAACCAACGCCTGTCATGATGAATTCTCTATGTTTCTTTCTTTCTCACTCTCTCTCCATCTCTCTTTCTTCCTCCTCCTCTCTTCTCTCTCTCTTTTTTTACTTCAGGTCAGTGATGCCACCAAGCTGAGGCCAAAGGCCGAGTATTGTTTCGGTGAGTACTGTACAGTGCGAGCCTCTGTGTCTGTGTCTGTGTGTGTGAGAATATGCAAAGACACAGGCCTCGTATGGCTCATCCTGTGGCTCGTGGGTGTGTTCTGGTATTGCTGGTTTTCTCAGCGGCAGAGGAAACCGGGGAGGGAGTGGAGGAGGGGGGTGCGATGAGCTGCCCGCTTAGTCCCAGGCCCAGGCTCAGTGTTGACCCTTTTCACAGTGAGCTCTGTTTAACAAACACGCTCCCGTTTCCTTCTGGCCGTCCTCGTCCCACACACACTTGCACAGTCAGTCACCCTCGTATGCAGAAACATACACACACACACACCGCACATAAATATTTGCAAACACTCAGACATGCAACCTCTCTCTCTCCCTCTCCCTCTCCCCCTCTCTCTCTCTCTCTCCCTCTCCCTCTCCCCCTCTCTCTCTCCCTCTCTCTCTCTCTCTCTCTCTCTCTGTCACACACACACTCCCACACAAACTTTCACACACTCAATCATGCACTCTCTGTTACACACGAACATGTGTGTGAACACACATATAGGCATACAAAGGCTCACAGTGGGATTTCCTCGGACGTGACGGGACGTCCTCTGCTGCTGGTCTTATCAACAGTGGTGTCGTCTCAGGCAGGGCCAGACCCGGCTGTCCTCCTCTTCCACCTCCTCCTCCTCCTCCTCCATGCTGCCCAGACAGGGAGCAGGGGACTGGCCCTTGGGCACACCTGCTGTTAGTAAGGAACTTAAACAGTAGTACACACTTTTATTCAGGAATCTCTCTAAAGCATGCATGGTATGCTTGACACACTTGCCTGGCAGTGCACATAGATTTTAACACACACTTCTCTAAGTGTTTTACGCATGCACACACACACACACACACACACACACACACACACACACACACACACACACACACAAACACACAACCATCTCTCACAAGATGCTGGCATCCTCATCAGAATTTTTTCTTTGTTAGTGTAGAGTATTTATAAATAATCTGGATTAAGGTGTGATTCTGCCATTACCTACAAAATGTCCTTTAGAGCAAGGGGTTCTGGGTGAATGCTTTCTTGGCGGTATGGTGGTAAAAGCTGAACACATGGAGTTGAAGGTAGTTAACATCGCCATCCATATGTGAGGCAAACGGCTTTGACTGCAGTGCACGTGTATCATTGTGTCATTCTTTCAGTCAATCAGGATAATAGATTAACCCCGACCTGTACCAGGTCTCTTTCAATTTTTCTTTCAGTATTCATGTGCTTTTTTATTGTTATTTTGCAGTAACCTAGTTGTAATGTTCTATTCAGTAGTGTCTTGACTGTAAGCCATGCATATGGATGGTTTCGATGTGTTCATTCAGAATAGTCATTGTACATTGCCATCTGGATGTGCAGTGGAAGATTGTGAATGTGAGTCTGTTGTGGTGATTTAATCTGAATTGAGCGTGCATGTCCGTTGCCATTGTTGTGTTTCCGAACCCAAATGTGTTTCCACTTATGGAGTGGCACTGTTTGCATGTTGTTATGGTGGTGGGGGCTGCTTGGCTATTTATCTGTGCCTTACGGTAAGGAGGCCCGCAAAGCCGACGGTGTGTGAATCATACAGATGCCCAGGCCAAAAGCATGAGTTATGAGTGGGTTATGCACAGTGACTCAACCACAGAGACCCGTGAGTGTGTGTGTGTTTGTGTCTGTGTGTGTGTGTGTGTGTGTGTGGGTGGATGGATGTGTGTGTGTGTGTGTGTGTGTGTGTGTGTGTGTGTGTGTGTGGAATCTCGAGTTCCACTTTATGGGTTGGTTGTGCCAGGCAGTATGGCTCATTTGTGCATGCTTCCCCTCCACAGATTTTGGGCTAAAATGTAACTAGGTCTCTGCCGAGATAAATGTTGAGATAAACACGCCTGGCTGACCCTGAGGCATCAAAACACACCACACAACTAACAAGAAGGCCTCACACATGCTCTCGTATCACTCGGACACATGGTCTCTCTCTCTCTCTCTCTCTCTCTCTCTCTCTCTCTCTCTCTCTCTCTCTCTCTCTCTCTCTCTCTCTCTCTCTCTCTCTCTCTCTCTCTCTCTCTCTCTCTCTCTCTCTCTCTCTCTCTCTCTCTCTCTCTCTCTCTCTCTGACAGACACACACATGCACACCTACACTGCCAACCTTAGTCACACAGTCCCATTACACGCATGGTTGCACACATTAACTCGCCCACACTCACTCTCGTTTTCTCCGTCTGTCACTCTTTCTCTCCTCTCCCTTGCTTTTTTGACCTCCCATCTCACCCTCTCTCTCCTTTGCTCAGTCTCTCCATTTTCTCTCTCTCTCTCTCTCTCTCTCTCTCTCTCTCTCTCTCTCTCTCTCTCTCGTACTAATTTACATTCATGGAGGAAGAAGGGCCTCCATTGTGCTTGCAGACCTCTTCACACCATACGCCCCTCCTCCATCCCCTCCTTTAGTAACCGAGTTTACTTCAGCAAAGAAGGAGTGAGCAGAAAATAAATGACAGAACAGGAGTGGGAGGCCCTTTCTTTCTGGGGCACTTTCACTCACTCAGAACTAATGTGCGCTCTCACTCCACAACCCTCTAGCCAGCGCGGAACTCTCTGCGGTGCGGAGCGCTGCAGGGGAATGTGGAGAGATGTGCACTGGGAGTGTGAGCGCTGTCCTAGGCGTGAACTCTTTAGGGGCTGAAATGGACCACTGTTGAGGTGCTCAGTTGAAAAGTGTCCCACTGGAATTACAAGCAGCTTTCCCCAGTTCAAAATGTGCTGAGCTGAATGGCCATTGATTGCCCTTTCCAACTTTTATCTCTCTCTCTCTCTCTCTCTCTCTCTCTCTCTCTCTCTCTCTCTCTCTCTCTCTCCTCTGTTTCTGTTTGTCTCTCTCCCTCTGTTTCTGTTTGTCTCTCTCTCTCCCCTTCTCTCCCTGTGTTTGCAGTCATTAACGCCGGCATGAGGAAGTTCTTCCTGCAGGCGAATGATCAGCAGGACCTTGTGGAGTGGGTCAATGCACTCAACAATGCAACCAAAATCACTGTGAGTATTTTGTGAACACACACACACAGGCCTTGGTTCCTATTTGTCCTTGCTGTGAGTGAATGTAGTGTGTAATGTGTTGGTATCTATGATTAGTGGAGCGGGCTTCACAGTGGGGAAATTAGAGGCCTCCGTGCACCCAGCTGCCAGCACAAATATGCCTCCACACACACACTCTGCTACCCCACCCCACCCCATTATCTCTTCCTCCTCCTCCTCTTCCTCCTCCTCCTAATTTTCCCCTCTTCTGTTCATCATTCTGTTACTTCTTTACACCCTTTGTGTGCGACTGTTTTTCCCTCTTTTTTTTTTTCTCTGTTCACCCCTTTTCACATTTAGCTCCCTTCCCTCCCTCCTTCCTTTCTTTTCTTTCTTTCTTTCTTTCTTTCTTTCTTTTATTACTCTTTTCTATGTCTTTCTGTCTGGATCCATCTGTCTGTCTTGTCTTTACTGTGAAAGTGGCTCAGACCCTCTATGTCACATAAACACACCCGCAGGTTGCACAACAGGATGCTGTATTGTTTACACGGACCACGCTCCTGCATCATCACTTCCTCAGCTGACCTCACACATGCTCACACACACACACACACACACACACACACACACACACACACACACACACACACACACACCCCTCTCCCACAGACACACACACACACACACACTACATAATTTTACACAAATTCTCACACACAATCACATGACACACAGACATAGACACTCATGTGCTTGTACTCACCCTTACGTAATCACACACACACAAGTGATGCAAACTCCCTTGAAGACACCAGAATGCATACACATAGACTAATGTACCAACGACAACTGTGCCACATTATATAGTGCTTTTCAAGGCTCCCAAAGTGCTTTACAGTCAGGGGAATCTCAACTTACCAGCTAATAACCGCCAGACAAACACGCACACACCACTCATACTCTATGACTGAAGTAATTGTAAAGTGTGTGTGCGTGTGCATTATATAATTGTGTGTGTGTGTGTGTGTGTGTGTGTGTGTGTGTGTGTCCAGGTGCCAAAGCCTTGTGAGGCAGCCCAGGCAGGTGAACTGCAGAGAGGCCAGTGTGAGGCCCTGGGCTCCAGGAAGCAGGTCTCCTACAGGACTGATATCATAGGAGGGGTCCCCATCATCACACAGACACAGGTACAGTCGCTGCTCTCAAGGCAATGGATTATCATTTGTGGAGGATGTGTGTGCTTACCTGCTCTTCAGTCTCTGATGTGAACCAGGCCAGAGGATTGAGAAGAAGGGGCTGAGTTATGTTGAGATGCTTGGGTAAATTGTGGGGTGTCTGTCTGTCAGTGATGTGGAGTTTGTTGGGTGTGTCTGAAACTGGGTTTCCATCCAACTTTTTACATTTACATTGTACATTTGCATTTAGTCAGTTAGCAGAAGCTAAATCACAAGCGACTTACAAAATGAGGAATAAGCTACATTGTAAAAGGGAACCTTAGGTAACTATAGTATACTATAATAAATATTACTACCAGAGGATGAGCGTCCAGAAATTTAAGCAATAGACAAAGTGTGGTCAAAGGAGATACTGTAGTCTTAGAAAGAAAAGTAGGGAAGAACCAGCTACGGACCAGCTGGCTACCATTACATTAGCCCACATAGCACAGCCCAATTCCCATAACACAGCTGAACCAATGAAGGTATTCTTAAGCCAAATTTCATTTAATGCCCATAGGATATGCAAATGGACTCAGTGGAAACCCAGCTGAAGTATGTCAGTCATGCTGATGCATGTGTCTGGCAGTGATGCGGAGCATGTGTGTCTGCCTCTGTGTCTGTTCATGATGGCAAGGTCGGGTGTGTCTGTCTGCTGTATGTTTGTGTCTGCATGAGTGATCTCTGTACCTGCATGTCTGCCTCTATCTGGTGGTGGTGGTGAGTGAGATGCTGAAGTTTGAGGACTATATATTTGTGTCTGTGAGTGTGATAACCTGTGCCTGTGTGTGTGCGCGCGTCACTCTTCAGCAGGAGGGAGCAGACGGCCAGAACGGCGCCGACCGGGAGGCGCTAAAGCGCTCCCACAGCCAGCACCCCTACCGGCCAGCCCAGGAGCAGACCATCCTCAAGGCCGGCTACTGCGTCAAGCAAGGAGCTGTGGTGAGCACCGCACGCGGCCGACAGCAGCAGTTGGCTTACTGATGAAACTTAGGCTGGAGGTGTGACTTTGACTCAACCATGTAGTACGGTGGTTGTTGTCGTTAAAGCCTCAATTGGTTTATGCAGCAAGATTTGGTTTTAGTTTAGCTGCAGTTTTGGTTAAGGTTGACGTCAAGAAGAGCATTTTGGAGTTTTCCTCCAAAACTTGTGAGCTATCTACCTAGAAAGCATATACAACTTTATAGACACCACATAAAATACAACTTTAAAAACACCTCCAACAGTCCTGTTTGCACTGATATGAGCTTGCCTCCATTCCAACTGGTGTCTTTTGGCAATATTGTTGCCATGTGCTATGAAGGCATTTTTGCGGTGTTCTGACCAGAGTCACAGAACTATCTGATGCATAGTGATGAGGGTGTCTGTATGTTCTTCACTCATATTCCATCAAAATGAATTTGAACATGGTACCAAAAGTGGTTGTTTAAAAGTATACCTAACAAAGTCCAAATTGTTGCTTTAACTGACATTGTGGCAGTAGATGGTAAATATTTTCACTATGCTGTTTCTCTGAATACAAAGTTATTTGAATGGTAAGATTATTGCGTTGTTTAGGGTATAACAAAAAAAACACCTTTAACAACGTCAAGTTGTGATTTTTGTTTTATTTTTTGCTTTTAACTCAACAGATGAAGAACTGGAAGCGTAGATATTTCATCCTGGAGGAGAACTCCTTGAGCTACTTCAAGTCTGATCTAGTGAGTTCTTTTCATTCTTTCAATTCCCACAGCACTTCAAAAAGTCTTTAGTCTCCCTCCCACACATGGCACTGTCACCTGCCACCCACCCAAACATGTCTGATCCCTGGTCCCAGCAACACCAAGTGGCTGAGTAGCCTTCCAGACCTGTGAAAGTGTATATATATACTTTCACTAAATAAAAAATTAAGAGACCACTGTACATTTTTCTGATGTCATCCTACGGTTGCTGAGTGACATTCGAAGGAGTTGACGGCCATATTCAAATATGCAGTGGTCTCTTAATTTTGAATATGACGGTCAACTCATTCGAATGTCACTCAGCAACCGTAGGATGACGTCAGAAAAATGTGCAGTGGTCTTAATTTTATATATTAAATTTATATATATGATATAATTATCAGGACCTGAACACAACTGTAGCATGTATGTGTATGTGGAGATTGATGTACTCAATACATTGGAAGGCTATTTACATGAGCATATGCATATACATATACATGCATGCTGCAGTACATGCCAGAACATGCAAAGGACTTTGCCTCTGAAATTCCACCTCTTCATTGAGTGGGAGTGTTCATATGTGCTCTGAGATTATCCTCAGAAAGGCAAGTCTCTACATGTTGTGAAGTGTTCTTACCCTGCAATGTTGCTTTGAGGCTGATGCCACTTACAACAGCTGACGTTTTTATTTTTGTATTTTTTTCAAATGAATTTGTCTGAACAGGTGGCTTTAAATTTATGATGATAAAACTTTGATGACATGACCCCAAAATCACAAACATTTGAAAATGTCAGAGGCCCACGGACATCAGAGTCCTGTTTATGTCACAACTGCATGCATGACACATCGAGCACTGAAATAAATGCAGCACAATCAGATGTACTGGCCCAAGGGGCCAGTGGGAGGGAAATCTTATGTTGGACCATGATGGTTTCAGCTTTAGTTGGTAACTACAGTAGACGGTGCCATCACTCCAGAGACCAACCCATACTACCTCTCCTGTCTCTGTTGCAAGACTTATTTAATAATACTCTCACTTCCGTCTTGTGGGTGTCTTGTTGCATTGAGCGTGTGACCTTTGAGCTCAAGATGCGTTATAGGAAGTGTGTGTGTGTGTGTGTGTGTGTGTTTGTTTGCACATGTACACGCACCCTTCTTTTATGCCCTCATTATCATACGTTTGCTCTCAGGTATGAGCTACACCAGGCGCGTAACTGAAGCGTTCCGTTGCAGCACAATCAGATGTACTGGCCCGAGGGGCCAGTGGGAGGGAAATCTTATGTTGGACCATGATGGTTTCAGCTTTAGTTGGTAACTACAGTAGACGGTGCCATCACTCCAGAGACCAACCCATACTACCTCTCCTGTCTCTGTTGCAAGACTTATTTAATAATACTCTCACTTCCGTCTTGTGGGTGTCTTGTTGCATTGAGCGTGTGACCTTTGAGCTCAAGATGCGTTATAGGAAGTGTGTGTGTGTGTGTGTGCTTGTGTTTGCACATGTACACGCACCCTTCTTTATGCCCTCATTATCATCACGTTTGCTCTCAGGTATGAGCTACACCAGAAGCGTAACTGAAGCGTTCGTTCAGCGACCGCGTAAAAATCCATTTTAGATGAATGGTCTAATTTTTTTTTTTTGTCGCCCCACTGTTGCGTCTGGTGTAGCTACTTCCATTGATTATAATGGAAGCTAATTGTTGCAGCAGACGCATCGCGAACGGAGCGCTTCAGTTCCGTGCCTGGTGTAGCTCAGCCCTCAGGCTAAAATAAGTGAGCGTGATATGTTGTTAACCCTCTCCCTTCCTGACAGGAGAAGGAGCCTCTGCGTCTGATCGCGCTGAAGGAGGTCCACAAAGTTCAGGAGTGCAAGCAGAGGTGAGGAAGTGAGAATCTAAGCACTGATATCATCAACCGATGGAGTTTCTCTTCCCTATATTATTACTGTTAATTAAAAAAGCACAGACAACTCTCTAGGGTCCTATATTAAAAAGTCATTACCACCTTCATTTTATCACGGTTGAGCTATTCCTGTTTTGTCATCATAAACTTGAGCAACATGTCATTTCTTTATATATCTACAGTGACATAATGATGAGAGACAATCTATTTGAAGTAGTCACATCCTCCAGAA
Organism: Alosa alosa; assembly: GCF_017589495.1. Lineage (NCBI taxonomy): Eukaryota > Metazoa > Chordata > Actinopteri > Clupeiformes > Clupeidae > Alosa > Alosa alosa. The sequence continues at coordinate 13,986,291 of NC_063206.1, read as the reverse complement.
CCTTTTACATCCAGGTGAGCTGTCCTAAAGTGGTACCACTGCGTAACAGCGTTCTTAACAAGACAGTGTCGTTTAGTTTCCTGACTTCATCATCTGTCCACCACAGGCTGATAGCCCAGAGGAGATGCACAGCTGGATCAAAGCCATCTCAGGGGCCATCGTAGCCCAGAGAGGGCCTGGCAGAACAGCCGCTTCAGTATGTACACACACACACACACACACACACACACGCCCATACACTTGCCATAAACACATAAATTGTATGGGCACCTACACACAAATTCATGCTATGATATAGCATTTATCTTGAATATGAATGAATGTGACCAAATGACTTATTCAAATGACCTTCATTGTCCATGCGTGCTTCTTTTGCCCTCCACAGTGTGTGCCACCTGTGCCCTCCACTTGCACACACTATCTTACACACACACACACACACACACACACAGAAATGGGAGATGTGGCAGTGAGTGTGCACTGACTGCAGCAGGTGAAGGACAGAAGTCAGTGCTAGCAACATGGTCCTTGCTGAGAAAGGGAAAAAAAACTTGCAGATGCAACCCACAGCCCTTTCTTCTCTCTTGTCTCCTGTTCTTTGTCATTTTCCATCTCTATCTCTCTCTTTCACTCTCTCTCTTTCTGTCTCTTTCTCTTTCTATCTCTTTTTGAAGGGGTTTGACAGAGTCCAGACAGCCCCGACCTCTCTCTCTTTTCTAATGCGGCTTTGCACTGTGTTGTTTCAGATGCGTCAGGCCAGACGGCATTCGAACCCTTGTATTCAGAGGTATTGGGCCCGCGTCGCTGAAGGCAGCACGTATGTGAGCTCCGCTACCTCAAAGCCGCCTCTCTGGCCTTTGCTCTCTCTCCCCTGTGGTTTAGAGGTGATTTCAGTGCAGCTCAGCCGTGCCCGCCATCTCACACGCTCCCACGCTCAAAACTCAGCACCCCTTTCCTCTCCCCTCTTCCTCCTCCTCCTCTTATGTTCCCCTTTGTCTTTCTTTTGTCATTCAGCCTGAATTCAATACTGTCTCTCCTCCTCACCCAACATGGGTAAAACATGTCTCTGCTGTAAAGGGTGTATCCTTTTTTTAACTACTTAATGAGCCTACATCTGCCTTCCCTCTACCCTGCAGTCATCACCTGATCTCCCATCTCTCCCTAATGCTTACACCCCAACGGCAAAGTGTCACACCACATATTTCACTTTAACAAGGTGAACAATCTCCCCCCCCCCACAACCAAACTAGCAGATACTCTCTGCATCACAACAAACCCATGTCCTCTCCCCTTTTCTACTTCCTGCGTTAGTTATTGGACGGAGTTGGAAGAGATGGTTATGTTGGTGCATTGTTTCTGAGTTTTCCCCTAAACCCTGTCTTACCATTATTCAACTCTCAGTTCCTCCAGATTTTGCGTTTTTGCATTTTCAGAAATTCAAATTGAAGTATTTAAAAAGAAATTAAAGAAGACATTTCCTCTTGTTACCACAATATTTCAACATTATTTGCAGCTGATTTGATTTAGCTGAAAATCACTTTTTTTAACGGCAACAACAAACAAATAATCCTTTGCAAGATCCTGGAGGGACTGGACCCTCTCATTTTTCCTCACTTTGAGTCTCATCAGTAAACCATGATGGTGAATAAACAATTAGTTGTATTATGCATATGTATTTTTTTGTGAAATATAGTAAGCCTAATCAAGTGAATGTATCCTCTGTGGTCTGTACTGATATGACCTTAAATAGTCTAACATCAGACTTGATAACTGTTGATATCAAAAGAGCCTCTCCTACTACATTAATATAAGTAGCATACAAAAAATTACCTTTCTTAATTGAGACATTTATTCAAAGCAATGTAAGCTCAATACCTAGAAAATACTTAAATCATGTGTGCTCCCAAAAGTAGTAGGTTATTTGTTCACACGTACTGTTGACTGAAACTCATTGGAGCCTCTCAAAACCTAACCTTCACTGAAAAAGGTTGTTACAATTCTAAATAATGTCGGTAAATAAAGAGGAACAGGAAAATCGACACACAACCAATTTATTCCCACATTGATTTGCCACAGCCACAATGTGGAACCTCATTGTAAGTCGGTCTGTGGGTTAAAATGGGATTGCGTACCTCAGACCACTGGATGAAGGTTTGTAGTTATCATAAGAAGCTAATCAGTACACATACAGTACGTGTGTGTGCTCACTTACTCACTTAGTTCTGCTTACGGTCTGTCCGTCGGGGGCAGGGCCTGTACCGGGGGTTTTAGTCATTTTCATCCAATAACAATGTCACATTATAGTTTCCCTGCGACTCTTTTCATTTCTATTTGCAAAACTCATTACATGAGCAGCTGTATGCTCTATTCTCTTTCTCACACTAGTCCTGTCTCCCCTCCTCCCTTGTCTCTCTCTCTCTCTCTCTCTCTCTCTCTCTCTCTCTCTCTCTCTCTCTCTCTCTCTCTCTCTCTCTCTCTCTCTCTCTCTCTCTCTCTCTCTCTCTCTCACACTTTTCTCTTTCTTCCTTCTACACCCCTTCTTCTCTTTCAGAAAGGGAGGCCTAATACAGAAACACTAACTCAAAAATGAGCACTGTGCCGCTTCCGTTCTACCGTTTCTAAATTGCTACTGCGACTGCTACCACCACTGCCTATGCTGCAATCACTGTGACTGGCTACTACGGGAACGACAGCGCTAAAACCAACAACCCGCAATGCTACTCGGCTAGCTCTCAACTGACTTCACTTACCACAACTACCATAATTAAGTCTATGGCTGCTCCTGCGACTGCGACTAACCACAGCCTTGACAACTCCACAACGTGTGTTTCTCAGACCTTGACAATGATGGCCGCTACCACGAGGAGGGTTTTACTCCTACAACTGCTGCTATTACCAGACCTACCTATCTTCCATCACTACTGCTGCTTTTTCTACTAGCACTGCCACTGCTTTTGGTACTACCACAACTGCTGTTGATGCCACTAGAACTATTGCTACTGCTACGACCACCAACCCTTAATGGATTGTGCTGCTCTTCCACTGCTAGTTCCCCCTCTGCTCTCACACACTGTGACTCTCTGGCCTTGTAAGCAAGATATCTGCTGACTGGGATGCACGCGGTATCTGGGTAGGGGTGGAGGAAAGCACTTCATAGATCACGATCCGTTTAATTTCATGTTGCCAGCATATTAAATGTCTAGTGTGAGCCCTTTTATTTCATTGGCTGTACATGTGTGGAGAAATGAGAGGTTTCCGGAAAAATGCTACCATGTGGAAGTGCCGGTATCCTATGATGTCCTTAGTCATTCCCCCCTCAACCAATTGTGACTTCTCTAACAAGCTCATGAGCATAGAGGATTTTAGCTATTCCGTAGATGTTTATATTTTAAAGACTGAATGGTACAGATATCAAACTTTAGCATACATATGATAAGTCTTTCTCTCTTCTTTTTTTCATGCAGGAGCACTCTGTCGGGTCCTCCTTTTTCTACCGCTCCCTCTCGTGCGGCCCCTCCCCTCAGCCGCCCGGCGGCGGGCGTGCCACCCTGCGGCGAGTGGCGAGGTGCCGCGCGGCCTGGCCTGGGACAGCGAGCACTTCATGAGCCTGCTGCCGCTCCCCCGGCCGCAGGCCCGCCTGTCCCTGCAGGAGACGCGTCTCTCCAAGTGAGCCGCCAGCAGCTGCAGCAGCAGCAGATGGAGGAGGAGGAAGAGCAGGAGGAGGAGGACGACGAGTCGCCGTGGCGCCGCCGCAGCAGCTTCGAGCCATGCCCTTCCACAGAGCCCCCCCTGGATCTGGATGATGCTGAGCTGCCTGTCAGTTTGGTCTGATCTTTAATACACACACACACACACACACACACACACAAAACACACACACCCCTCCCCTTGCATTGGTTGTTGGTAGAAAATGGGAGTGGAAAACACAGTTGGAGAGATTGAGTGTGGCGACTGGATAGACGAAACTGGAATCATGGAGAGAGAAGTCTTGGCCTGTCAGGTGAGAAGAGTTTGGAGAAGCTTGGGGGGATTCATTAACAATGGGGGCTCTTCACTTGCATCGTCCTCCAGGCAAGCTAACAGACAGTGTGGATGGTCGTCAAGGACCGATCAGCACATACTTTGGGGTGCTCTTTCCGACCCCTCTCATTTTATTCTATCTTTTCAAATTTGGACAGGCTTTCTTCCATAGTGGCCGTGCTGCCAGCCCTGAACCATAGCAATGGCAGGACTCCAATGTGTGATTGCTGTAGGCTAGCAGGCTGCTAGTAGGTTTGCAGAGGGAGGCCAGTGGAGATTATAGGCTGCAGGAAAAGGCTGGTAATGAAGGGACTGGAAAAGGGGGAAATAGTTTAAAGGCAATGTGGACAGACAGCTGTCCACTGAGAACATATCCTTTCTAGGATTCTTACTGATGATGTGGAAAGAGAGATTTGTTTGAGTGAATGAACTGTCTATCCCTTTTTTCCTCCTACATTTTTATTTCTTTTTCTTTGCTTGACATGATCTGAAGCCAGGACTTCAACACAGGCAAAAAGCTGTGAAAATAACCCCCTAAAAAACCCAAGCAGTTAGTCACCAGTTTATTCTACCGTAACTTTGTTCTAACCATATATTAAATATGCTATCATTAAACAGATAAATGAAGCAGGCAAGTGTTTTGTACATGCTCAGCTCACAGCCTTAAATTACTCACTAATCATGGGCCATGCCACACACACACACACACACACACACACACACACACACACACACAATTTAACAATCAGATTTTGTCCTGGCTTATATTTCATATAGATTTTAAAGCTAACATTGAAAACAAACAGATGTATCTTCCCGTGTTGTAAATATAGAATTATAGGTACTACCCTTAAAATTTCTAAAATCTACTGTTTGAAAACCGTGAAAGTCACTGTATTTAGTTTCTGGTTCAGCCAATCAAAGTTGGAACCTTGAATACAGTATTTAAAATGAAAGGCAGTATGTGAGGAATTAAAATATATATTTTTGCAACAACTTTTTGAGTGTCACTGCGTACCAGAAAAGAAGTCCCCTACCCCAGCACGCCTTTAGCTCTTATGATAAATAGGCTACCAAAAATGCATACTGGCTGAGCATGCGTACAGGTCTGGTGTATAGCCCTGCACTGTGACCCCAATAGCCCAATAGCTGCATGCCCAGCAATGAAGGGTGCAGAACAAGCATCATCCTGGGACCGTGTCTGCTTGGACTTGAGCTCACTGCGGAAAGCACAAAGAGAGAAAGTACGGAAGTACCCAAAACTCCGAACTGAAGACTACCTCAGTGGAGGTATGTTTTACCTATCGGGGCGAAGAGTGTGTGTGTGTGGTACACTCTACAAACTACAAGCTGCAGACTAGTCGCTTTGGCTTGCAAAACAAACAATCAAAGACAGTGGCAGCTCATTGGTTTGAGGGAGTCTTAATAAAGAGATTTATAACAATGTTTAAAAATCTAATCTTGCATTAGATTGATGGTTCCTACTTTTACTGACTAAACCAGAGGCGAAGAGAACTTCAATGTCCATGGAACCCATGTCTAGCACTTGATGTGGATTCCATGATTGTGTTTTGTGTTTTTTTGCTCTACTTCTGTATACTTTTTTAAAATATTGAGCACAGGAGAATTGACCAAGTGTTTATATATTTGTGTTACATGTGCCAGCAAAGGCATACTGAATTGCCTTCTTCAGATGTTCTGTTATCCTAGGCTGTCTTTCTTTCCTGCTTGCATTTGCTGTGATCTCAATGGTTTCAAGAAAGCTGTACAAAGGCTTGAGTGAAATGGATGCCAATGAAATGGCAATGGTTCACACCTTTTCGATATAATTTCTGCTCATGAACACGCTGAATGGAAGGCACAAAAAGCATTTTACATGTGTTTTAAAGGTATGAGAGTATTTAAACACGCATTGTCTCGACAAGTGACGTGTTGATGACTTTTTGTTGACGTACTGAGAGTGGAAGACAACAGTTCCATTGAAGAGGTCCACTAATTCTGTTACCATTTAACTGAAATGCGGTTTATTATTTAACCAGTACAAATTCTTGTGTTTGTCACAGCAGCAGGACTGGATGTGGTCAGCTGATTATCTTTGTTGTGTGATTGGCCCATTTTATACCCATTGACGATCATACCATTGGTGTCTGTGACCATATAGACTGCAAACCGTTTTTTTGTATTTGGATGGAGATACTGCTGTGTTTGGTTTCATGTCAGGACCTTTTGTATTCCACTGTTTTCCTCTAGATTACTGCTGTACATGGGCCTGTACATGCCCTGCCAAACTATATGTGTGTAATTATGTGGAAGTAAGCAGCCCCTTGCTTGTATGAGTTTATTTGTGTGAGTGTTTTAATAGGGTCTGTGAGTTTGCTGCAAAACCTGTATTACTGTCTGAAAAAGTGCCTGCGTAATTTCTACTTTTAAAAATAATCAAATTGTTTTAATCCTGATTCCACTCGGTTCAACACAACTGGTGTTACTGATTTTTTTTGTTAATTTTGTGTTATTTATTCTATGGTACAAAAAGAGGAATAAACATTTTTTAATTCAAACAATTGAGTCTTTGAACTATATGGGCCACATAAAAACCAGCAGTAGTTGGAAATAAGACTGTGCTGCCATCTCTTGGTGTGTGTTTGCCATAGCATTGGATGTTGCACCTGTTCAGCAAATCCTGCCAGTGTTTTCCAAACTTTTTTCGCTCACTGTATTTACTCTGGGAACATCTCATGGCACAATACCATGATATTAAGCATAAAAAAGCCACAACATGAGTTAGTTGCTGTTTATATGCACCCTGCCACCAAACAACTCACACAATGTCAGGAATCTCCAGCATTATTGTATCCTACCATCCGTCTGTTGCTCTGCTTTTCTGCTTTTTTTCTGTTCAGAAGGGGTTGAGTAAGGTTCATCGTATATTGTTGTGCAGCATTTGAGGTGTGATTGGCTGTTAGTTGCATGCAAGGTTTCACCAGTCCCGCTCACTTAGTTTCACTTTGAAGAGAGTCTGGTTACTCCCCATTGGCAAATGTTTCCAACCCTAGCATTGTAATGGAGTACACTTTGCATTAACTTTGGTTAGGCTGAACCAGTGATTTCAAATGTTGATCAGAGATTCCTAACATTACCGTACTTCCAACTTTGCCTAACCTTTACAAACTGATAATAACCTGCATCATACATGTATTTACCTTTGCTGTATAAATGTACACATTCTTCTTAGTGCTGTTTATCTCAGTCACTTTCAACTGCGAAACCAGCATCCTCCCTGTTGTTTCTGATTAAACATAAACACATTAGGAGGAGCCAGACTAGTATCCCTGTGAGCTGAAAATGAGCTGAAATACGAGGCAGACGAGGCCAGGCTATGCAAGTTCCTTGACCAATATAAGCCTAAATAAAAGTATCAAGAAAGATGGACAATGTGTAAAATGTCAGATTAACAAGTCAGGTTTAGAAGCGATTTTATAAAATGTGATTTCAAAAGCCAACAATTTTGGGCAAATGTGGATTTATTTTCCTGTTGCACGCCTTCACAGCCCTCATGGCACACAGTTTGGGAAACACCGGCTTAGACAACATACAGTAAGTGTCACTGAAATGTATCTGTGCATTAGATGGATTAAAGCTGCAGTTGGCAAGATTTTTTTGATTATATTCACTGAAAGCGACACTATGCTCCGACAGAACAACATAAATCAGTCGGTTTTAGAAAGAAAAAAAAACGCACTTCTACCTCCACCTAGAGCCTGTTATTTGTTTTACAACAGCTCCCGTTTTTTCTGGTCCAATCAGAGCAGGGCTGTGTAAGATCTGACTGTCAATTACAGTCTGGTGCAGCCTGGTGCGCACTGACGAGCACAAACTTGATGAGAGGGTGCTCGGTGGTAGTGGGGGAGGGGCACGAGAGTTGTAAACATTCAAAATTTTGGCTAAATACCCTCAATCTGTCAGAGTTGCCAACTGCAACTTTAACCTGCACCTGTGGCCATGTTTAATGGGTATTCTTTTTGTAACATTTCTGGGAAATACTCAATACTTTCATCATTCTCAGTTTTGTCTTCTGTTTAACCAGAAATGATGGAGGCTGAATTTGCAGTATGACCTAACCTAAGTCCAATTACATCAGAGGACCATGGCAGGTGACAACAGCGAAATCCATGCGGGTTCCATGGCTGAAGGAAAGTGCTGGAAAAACACATCAAGTCTCTCTCTGTCTGTCTCTTTCTCGAGCCATCTGGAATAACCCGCCTCATGTGAGTCTTGCTTTCTTTGAGACGAAGAAATTAAGCATAGCTTTTCAGACATGCATGACATTGAACAGCATCACACCCTCATGGACCCTCCACAAGACTACGTCAGTGTCTGTAACTGAGAAAACATCTCTGAACCCAACCATGCCCCTTCCCAAGCATTAACCATCAATAATGATTTAGCAGTCTTTTCTTTTTGCTTGTACAGTACTAACAAGGGAATCTTAAGTCACTGTTACAGTAGCTAGAAAACTTTTTCAGATCAGCACTAGGCCTGTATCAACTGAAGCACTGACCATTCTTCATGGTGCTAAATGGAGTTCTGCGACCCACATGGTCGCTTGTCAACGTGACGTGCAATATGACTTGACTGAGTTCATATCGTTGGATGTAAATAACCAGCAGAATTACTCATTCCCCTTTATGAAGCGACTATTAGTGGCAGAGACATGATGCCTTAAAGATATTCATGGTTTGGAATACAGTGACAAGTTCAGTCAAGAACAGCACTGCCTAGCAACAGGGACCATTAGTTATTTTCATGGGCTTGTGGGAGGGGCCTTACTAATCATCCAATAGCCTCGTTAAAACCTTGTTAGTAAAATATCTTGGGCCAGTCGCCAATCGCAGTGTAAGAAACAGGTTTATGGCCGGGGCTCCTGGTCCCTCCCTGCTGGAGTATACTGTATACAAGCCTCTAGACACAAAGCCTCATGAAAACACAACTGCAATTTGTTGGTCAGTGTGTGCATTATTTCAGACCGCAAATTCGTTTTAAATGTCTCCCCTGAATTCCCACCCCCAGTGTGCACATGTTCCCAAAATCTGCATTTAAGGGTCATTTAATTTTCCACAGTTTTTATTAGGTAAAAACAGACACCACTGATACCACAAATAATAGATCTGTTTGCCACTCTCCTAAAGTATGCCTTAAATCCTGGAGTTGTTTTTTTTTACTTTCACTTAAGGTTTCTGTACGCTCTTTAGTATGATGTCATTATGCCTGATTAAAAAGCATCACAGGAGAGTCCTTAGTCCCTTTTTCTACATTTTTGCAGACTGTTTTATATATCCCTGGACCATCCAAAATAAATAGATGGGATATTATTTTACTCACCAGTCTGGAATGCCATATTCCATAATATGTGTTGAAGTGTACATAAATTAGTCTATTTTACACTTGGAATCCCATCCATATAATACATACAAACTGAATTTTCTCCCATTGCGTGCGTGCGTGTGTGCGTGCGTGCGTGCGTGCGTGCGTTGGCACGCAGTAGAGAGGAAAAAGAGATGTTGAGTAAGTGAGTGTTTGGGACCAATAAAGAATGCAAACACATGATCTTAAATTGCACCAAGACTGTCTGGCACAGATTTTGTTCTCTTGTGCCCAGTCTAAATGTATACTCTCATTCACTTCTTATATGTTTCATCACCAACCAGCTGAGAATGTCACTAATTTGGAGATTTGGGAATTACCTCACAGTTTATTTTGGCCACGTAAAGGGACAGACTGTTAGTATGAAAAAGCACACCATCATCAAAAAGCTACATTTCAGTGATTACTTCTACTCCAAGATCCTTAATCAAAGCCCATGTGTATTGTGTTCTCCAAAGATTGATGAGTTTAGGTATATTTGTTTGTGATTTGATTGTTAACATGTGATCTTTGCATGTGAGCAAATCATGAGACTTTGAAACTAGTGAGAGAAAGACGTATGACAGATCCATCCGATTATCACATGCATAGGATTACACAGTAGAAAGAAAATCACATGATTTGCTGTAGTATAACTCTGAGAGAGAACAGATCAAAGACAAACATTAACCCAAAGCCAAGTTCAGAGATCTGCAGAGATCTTTTATATGAAATAATAGGTCAATGGCAACAGTTCAGTTTTAAATGGATCATGGGTAAGATTGTGACATAAAAGTGCTGAATTGCATTTTGGAATATTACTTTGTGAAACTATGTCTTAATCAAAACATTAGTTTCATAATAAAGCAATTTCAAAGGTAAGGATTCCAGAAAATCTAAATGAGTGTGAAATGAATTTTCTTGAATTTCCCCTAGGGATCAATAAAGTATCTATCTATCTATCTATCTATCTATCTATCTATCTATCTATCTCTCTCTCTCTCTCTATATATATATATATATATATATATATATATATATATATATATATATATTTGGGATCATGAGGGCTTTTCTTTTTTTTGTAAGAGGTGCACTAGGCTACAGCATATATATATATATATATATATATATATGCTGTAGCCCCTAGTGCACCTCTTAAAAAAAAAAAAGAAAGCCCTCATGATCCCAAATTGCACGTTTAAGGCAGTGCTGGGGACCTCGCCCATATGGCTAAGGTTTTGTCTCATTAAACGTAACATAACATTACATAACCTTCTGATTCAAGGTTTATCTGATACCATCCGGAATTGTGCACAGCGTAAGGGGACGCCTCTCAGACAAAGATGGGGACGCCTCTCAGACAAAGATGAACCGAACCCTCCTTTCTTTTCAGCTTCACAAAGCCACCAATCACAGCGCTTGTTTATATTGTGAGAAAGCGTGCCGGCTCATGTGGAATTGGGGGCGCATTTATAAACGCTTCGCCAGGCCCTATGCAAACTTGCGTATTGTGTGCACTGCAAAGTGGAGAGACCGATTTGCCCTCTAGCTGCACAAAGGTAGCAGGCCGAGAGTGTGATAAGCGATCAGCTAATTCCCTGACAGTCTGGTTCATATAGGCTACGTTTGGAAACTGCACATTTGAAACTTAGAACATTTATCGTTGGTTTATTATTTTAATCATGGTTTTCATAATAATTTGTTTAAGTCTATTCGTAGCATCGTTTTCAGTTGAAGCGCGAGTTACCAAAAGATATATAATCGGGTGCCCTGACCGTTGCGATAAGACAATGTGTCCGACCGTATCAAAGGAGTGTTCAACGGGACAAGTTCTGGACCAGTGTAACTGCTGTCCCGTGTGCGCCTCTGGAGAGGGCGAAGCATGTGGCGGCATCGGGAAGTTAGGAGACCCGGTGTGCGGTGAGGGACTAGAGTGCGCTGTGGCGACTGGGGTAGGGTACACCGCGACGGTCCGGAGAAGAGGCAAAGCTGGATCTTGTGTATGCAAAACCACGGAGCCCGTCTGTGGAAGCGATGGAGTGTCCTACCGGAATATCTGCGAACTCAAGCGAGTCAGTAGTCGGGCGCAGAAACTTCAGCAGCCGCCAGTCCTTTTCATCCAGCGTGGAGCTTGCGGAAAGTGTAAGTTATTCACATGGACACTTACAAGTTAAAGACAGCAAATGAGCTGCCACTATGTTCACAACATAATTATATTTGAATGCAAAACAATGTCTTGAAACCAAAATTAGGAGCAAAAAAAAGTTAACAGATCACTTTTGCCGTGCCAGTGTCCTGAGCTGATGAGGTAGCTTGTCCTGATGCGCCTTCCATCACTTTTGTCATAATAAGTATAACATTTATTGGAATCCTGTTCCTTTTCTTTGAAGGTGGACGGGACTTTTTTCTATATGAACGACTCTTATTATTGCATCTGACACTGATTTGTAGCACACATTAAAAGTCTATGCTGAATTTAACACGCATACAAAATGCTTGCTTCAACATTATTGGCCAAGAATGTGACTCTTGTGTCTGATCCCTTTGTCTGGAACTGCTTTATTCTGGTGACAGGGGAAATAATTGCTTGCTGAGATCAAAGGTACTCCGGCTCCTCTCTGTAAAATGCACATAGTATAGAGAGACAGCTTGATGGGGTTTAACCATGTATATGGTTCTTGGTATTTGTATTATTACAAACATTAACATTATTATTCACATAGGTCTACTGTCCTTGAAGTAGACCCCTACGCCTACATCCTGGTGTCAGTTGAAGTCCCCTCTCTATCTGGGCCAATGTGACATAACACAAACCATACCAGTCTCACAGTTGTGTCTGCCTGCCTCAGCAGCACTCCACTCTAAAGGCCCCCTGTTGTTTTAGTCTCTGTATCTCTGAGTATGTGTGCATGTATTTTATAACATTCCTCAGGGAAGTCAAAGAGAGGCTACGGTTACTGTATAGATGTTACCAAAAACACATATGGTTTTGGTGAAGTGTCTTAAACAGATGCTTAAAGTTGGAAAATGCTGTATGAAGTAAATTGTTTGGATTTACAGATGTAGATTATTATGTGTTCCTGTCTGTTTTGAACCATATGTCATATGGGATGTTGAATTTTTCAATAGCTCTCCCATTACTTTGACCCTTTAACTTCACTACGACGTGTTCCCTAATAACTATTTAGGTACATATCCAGGAGCTAAGGGCTTTTTTCATGCTATGAAGCCTGTCATTATCATCAGCACGGTGGTGCTAGTAGGACAGGTGTCTGCGGTTCAGATGATCCATGCACCACAAATGTTAAAAAATTTGCCTTCCAGCTTTTTTTTTGTTGCCCAAATGGTGGAGAAAAAAAGCTACATGCAACTTTTCCTCTCATCCCAGACGTAACACCGCTGAGGTCTCCTAATGCTATGCAGCTTATTCATTCTCAGTTAAGCTGGAGTTTCCCTGCGTTCAGTGTTTTGCTCCGTGCCTGAGGTGCTATTCCAGCCGTGCTCTTGACAACGTTTAGGATACGTTTTCGTCTCAATATATTCCTACAGTCCAAGCTGCTGTCATATTGGTCCAATGAAGAAGTACAGTAGGGTGCCAAGCTGCTAGAGGTCCCAGTGCTCTGGACGGAGGCCTCTCCTCCAAAAAAAAAGCAAATAAGCCGGGCAGCACTTCATATGATGTCATTTGCATCTGTTTCTGAAGTTGAAGTAGGGGGTGGGGATTGGGGGGGTTATGCAAGTTATTTTGGCTGGCTTTGGATGTAGGTCAAATTCTGCAGTCATCGTGGCGCACATGAGTTTGAAAGTCAATTAATTGGACGAATGACATGCATGGGAAATATCCAGAAACACCCCAGTGGTGCCTCAAGTGTTTTCTTAAGACAAAGGCAAACGTGGAGGCGAAGCAGTGGAGGGAGGTTGGGGGTAGAGCAGATATGAAATAAAAGCTAAATCCTGTTATCAAGCCAAGAAAGCTGACACTGACATGAGTTGGCTTGGAAAGTGGGGTTGAGATCTCTGTGCTATGCCGTCCGTGGGAGTTCTCGTGCGTGGTGCACCATCTGAGGGAGGGCCTCGACTGACCGCAGCCTTTGATGTGGAGTGTCACTGAGTGCAAGAGCGTGTCTCTCACATGTGCCGGGCCGGGAGGTTAACTCTCATCTGGATCGCTCTCTGCCCGCTTCACTCCCTGCTCCCTGTGAAATGGAGGAGTGCGTTCAATGTGATTTATCACTGTCTGTCCGCGTCTCACTCTCCACTACTTTTTTTTTTTACTCTCTGACCCGACGGCCGTATCTCTCCGTACCTCCATTATCCATGCATCACTCTCTCTCAACCTCGTTCTTAACTCGGTGTGTTTTTCCTTCACATTCACTCGTTCTCTCTCTATCTCACCCTCCTTTTTTTGCCTCCATTTTCCACTCTGCCATCATTTCCTCTTTGATGGCTGTGATAAGACGGTTCTCACCGCTCTGTATATTGTGAACCCGGACGCAGTGGTGGCCCACTCCATATCTGCAGTCCCCTTCCATTAGATCCCGTCCCCTGATAGAGCAGCCGCGGAGTCTGTATCCGTGGTCCTATGCAGACTTCCTGCTGTCTCGCTCCGCTGATGGTGCAGAGATAAATAGATGGGCAAGTAGACCCCCACTCAATGACCGTTTGACAATGTTGATACTGGAGAGGGACACATCTACACTGAAGCAAACACAAAGACACTGTGACAACAAATTCGCACATTCACACACACACACACACACAGACGGACAGACACTGACACACACACACATACACGTGTACAGAGAAAAACTGGGGGAGAGAGAAAAAGAGAGAGAGATCACTACCAGTCCTCTGGGAACAGTTGCTATGATGATTTAGGCTGTTTGTGACAGGTGGGTGTGTGTCCTCTGCCAGCTCACATAGGCAGTATAAAACAGAGAGAGACAGAGGGAGGGAGAGAGAGAGAGGGGACAGAGTTACCGTAATGTGACCCCTGCTACAGAAAACCAATCCCTCACTCTGCACTCACTTCCTGCTGGAAAATACTCATAAAGCTTCAGGGCTAAGACAAAGTGCCAGGCAGGTGTGTGTGTTTGTGTGTGTGTGTGTGTGTGTGTGTGTGTGTGTGTGTGTGTGTGTGTGTGTGTGTGTGTGTGTGTGTTCAACTGGAACTGATTGCTAGATTGAGATAGTGGCCCTTTGTGGCGTCTCCCTGGATGTATAGACATGACATGACAGACTTAATAAAACACTGTCATCCTTGTGTGCGGACCACTTGGGTTCCCACATGCTTCCACACCATTTCCTATTTCTCCACAGAGCTGTATGTCCGTGTGTGTGTGTGTGTGTGTCCAGGGCTTCCCCTGGTGGTATGAGACTGTGGGAACAGCTCTTTGGGTCCCATAAAGCAATTTCCTCTTTGCATCCACTCTGTTTTTGGACGAGTAAATGTCAGGAAAGAGACGAGCCGTCCATATATTCCTGATGTTGACTCTCTGTAGATATTATCCTCTCCTTCAGACACCATGTTACTGTCCTTTACATGCTTTTGTTCATGTTGACAATTCATTACTGTAACTGATAACCTCCCCCCCCCCCCATCTTGGAATCGCTAAGGCCACGTTTCCTCTGAGAACGAACTGAAAGCGAGTCTTGAAACACTTGCCCTAGATTGCCAAAGTTGCTATTTTCTCTGCCTGGGCCTTCCATATTGCCAATTTCACTCGGCCAAACAAAATGTTGATGAAACATTTGTATCCGTGCCCAAAACCAACAAGCGTTTTGGCATGAGAACAGAAAATTTGAATGTGACGTATTCTCCTGAGGTCTCAGCCCACAGCAAATAAATACAGTCCACAGATGTTTGAACCAACTCAGAACTGTCTCCCTCTATCTATCTAGATTGGACACGATCAGAATATGGGAGTAAGAAAGGAATAATGAGGGACAGAATGAGATAGTGTGCCTGTGTGACTGAATGTTCAAGTCTTCTTCAAGTCTTAAGTTTGATTTGCACTTGAAGGCCACTGACGCCCTCCACATGTGTCCCCATGGCGTCGCCACATGGAGTGGATTAGATTCTTCCATCATGTTTGAGCAGTTAGGGGCATACGTGCAGTGTACTGGACCATGAGATAAGGGTGGCTGATGATTTTTTGGAACCGAGGATGTGGTGGTTGCCTGCCCAAAAGCATCTCATGCATACCCCACTGCAGAGTCGGGGAGGATGTAGAGCATTTATTTTACTCGGCATGTTTAAACTGTTTCCAATTTAACTGGTGTTAACATCTTTATTTTCTTTCTTTCTTTATTTAGATTTCTGTTAATGATTCTGGGACACACACCCAGTAAGTGAAACAAGTCAGAGACACTGTGAGACTTTCAAATGGTTGTTTACTAGTGAGCATGTGCACAGCATATTGACAGGAAGGAGTGTGCTTCTAGAGTGGGTACAGGCTGTAGAACAACAGAAGGAAGGCAAGCATTGCTTTCAGCAGCTTTGGAATGGGTTTTAAGACTTCAGTCTGGAGAGTATAATACTATGCCCTACCAAGAGTCACCCACTTTCCCCAATAGATATGAGTTTCACAGCAGAATAATTGTCTCTTTACACTCTTTTTTCACTCTGCTGCCAGGACATAAACACCCATCAAGGTTTTCCTCATTATGGTCCAAGTATGGACAGAAGGTCTGACGGTCGTAAATTTGGAGAGATGAAGCGCTGTCGGGGGTTGTCCTCGAAATGCACTGCGCAGTAGGGTCACGGTGCTGATATGTCTCCCTAGACAGGGCATTTCCCATAATCCCTTTCTCTCGGAGACTGACTTGGAGCTATGAGACCAAGTGAGCTACAGAAAAATACACTGTTTTAGTTTTTAGTTTTAGTTAGGACATATGCACTCATCTGGCAGGATTTCAATGACAACAGAGAGAAAAAATATCCAGTGGAAAAAAATACTATGTGGGTCGATGTCGTCTTTTTTTTTTTTTCAGGCATCTGTTGAATTCAACTCTGCTTCGGTCTTCAAGTTCAGTAAGCACTTGGAGGCATTCGATTTGAAAGGTCCTCTTTGAAGACTTTTAAAGATCTTGGCAGTTTTTGCCTTTTAATGATATTGCATTTTATGTGCTCTAGATGTCTTTGTGTGATGTCTTTGTGCTCTTAATGGCTTTGCGCACTTTGGCATGGCAGATGCCAAAATGTCTGTGTCTCCTCTTTGTCTTTGGCTTTCCCAACTTCCTCTCTCATCAGAGCAGTACCATGAATGCAGAATGCTGATGTCATAAACATGCGCCCTCTGTCACACCGTGGTCAACAGCCAGGGATGGACTGCACGGGCCTACCGGGCCCAGGCCCAGGGGCCCAAGGGGTCAGGGGGCCCTGAAGCCCAAGCCTTTGCATGGAATCACTGCCTCAATATCAACAGATCAGGGTGTAGGCTATGAATCTGATTGAATTAAAGTATTGGCCCCAAACCCCCAAAACACCAGAATACAGGAAATCGCATCAAACTAATTAAACATTTTCTGGGGAGGACCCCCAAACCCACCCTCCCACATATGCAACAATTAGTGGGGGGCCCTTAATACATCTGGGCCCAGGGGCCCAAAAGTTCATAATTTGTCCATGTCAACAGCCTGTGGAATATTGGATGCAGGGGCCTCTCGGCTACCACGTCTGGTCTGGTCTGGTTTGTCGTGGTTTTGCCTGGGTCAGCTGAAACCCTTCCTCGCTGGACAGATGCCTCACATTGTCAAAGCAGTTCTGGAAATTTGTGGGTGGCTCCCAGATCACACAGTGGAACTTAGCATGTATCCCAGTGTTGACCTCATTGTTGATTCAACACCAAATAAGTTTTGTCTCCAAATTCTGAGAAACAATTGTTGGAAACAAATATGGTGCATGGTAAGTATGACTTCAAAGACCTGTGCCAGTTTGTGATAAAAAAACAACTGCAACAATAGTCAGGTCCGTTAGACTAACAAACTGAAGGTGAAAAGGTGGATCTGGACCTCCACAGTTGAGGGCTTTGGGCTGTCTCTTCTGATTGTGTCTGACGACGACTCTGGAGGAGAATAGAAGTGTCCTCTTTCATTCAGATGGACACAACAGTGAACGTCTTTACAGGCCTTGGAAGAAAGACTGGAATTCCTTTTACAGTAATGGGTTGGAGTCATGAAGTCTTTCAGATCAAGTTTGATGGTCCAACCCAAGATGTCCTCTGTTCCCGTGGCAATGTGATGATAAGCAGCTGTGTTGTTTTGGTGACCCTACTGCGCAACGGCAGCTCATTGTTTGCACTTGTTAAATCCTGCTGGGTTCACCTAACTGCATTATGCCTATGTAAATATCATAGCTTTTGGCTGCTCCATTTCCATCACTTTGAATCAGTTTTGAAAACCCTGAGAAGAGAAATGAATTTTAGGATAATAATATGTGGCGTAGCGTTTGTTCCTCTTTCCTGTTTTTACTTTTACAAACCAGGGCTTTCAGAACTCAGCATGTTATTTATGACAATGGTCTTTATTAAATATTCTGCCCTTCCCAAAAATGGCATATGAAAAGTCACACTGACCATGATTTTTCCAGTGAACTTTGGCAGTGGCAGAAACCAACAGTTTGAGTTATAATAATAAACCTGTCTGTGTGTGTGTGTGTGTGTGTGTGTGTGTGTGTGTGTGTCTGTGTGTGTGTGTGTGTGTGTGTGTGTGTGTGTGTGTGTGTGTGTGTGTGTGTGTGTGTGTGTGTGTGTGTGTGGAAGTTCCCTCCTCTGGACATGAGAAGCGTGGCTGCTGGCTATGTAATTAACACAGAGCAGCACCACTACACATTCAAAGCCGGGTGCGTCTTTGTAAAATCACATAACAAAGCATTGTAGGCCCCCCAAAACTCGGTCCCTATGCAATCAGAGCGAGAGCGTCTAATCATCTGTCTCATTTGTTTCATTCTTCGGCACACTCTCTCACAAGCAGCTGTAGTGATGTTGCGTTACCCAGTCTGTAATTAAACACAATTACATTCAGAGGCATTCCACAGCAGATCTGTGGTAGTCCTACTGATGGTTCATAAAGCCACTCGTAAGAACCAGCAGTTTGTAAGTGTACGTTTCAC